>NC_063194.1:6083019-6108019 GCF_017589495.1 Alosa alosa
TCTCTCCCTTTGTGTGACACGTTGTGAGAGCGACTCAAAGAAATCACTTAGTTCTGGATTCCTTTGACATTAGTACAGATCACAGCTATATATCTAAACCACAGCATGCAGCAAAAGAACATCTCCAAGACCATAAAGATTTTAAATGTTCAAACAAAAGCCTCTTTGACAGAGTGCTGCATTCATATCAGCTTGTTCTCCTTCCCAATCTGTGTTTGAGAGTGGCATGAAATATCAGCCCTCGAATAAGAGCTTAAAATCTTTTATCGTGGCTGAGTTCATTAATGTGCATGGCGGTCCTCAGAGAGAAGAAACGGGGGCTCCAGCAGCTGGGCTGGGTTTTAATTACACTGTGTGGGATTTTTTTCTGCGCTATATCAATAAGTGCTTACTCTCGTATTCAGACTTACCTCAAGCAAGCCATCTCTAATTGATGCCATGGAGTCTCCTCCTGATGACATTTTCACAATCTATGAAGCTATGAAATAAAAGACCTTTCTGTTTTGAAAGGGTTGGGGATGGGGGGGGTGGGGGGTGGGGGGGGCAAAAATCCATCTCTGCCCAGTCGATACATCTGGCCTCTGTCTAATATCCACAGAGGGTTGTTGGAACTCTGAAAGCCACCCACTGTACCATACCTTTCATAGCGGGGCACTTAAAGCCGCGCTCTCTCATGGCACATCAAGACAGAGGAGCTCAAAACACATGGGCCCTCAAAGGTTGAGGAGTTGTGTGGTTGCTAATAATGTGAGTGAGTTACAAATGGCTGAAGAGTGACTGTGTGTTTGAATTGTATTCTGAGACAGACAGCTCTCTCACTCCACTCTGATGTTGGCATGACTGGCCTGTGCCAGTGCTCTAGCTCTACGTATCCCCCGTGGCCAGCTGGCAGTGCCCACTACAGAGTCTCCTCAGAGACCCATCATCTCATGTGGATCCACCTCCCTAATCTATTTTCCAGGCAAGCGGCTTAGCGGGCAGATAGAAGGAACGGCACCTCGAAGGAACAGGTGGCACAGGCACATCTCAGAAATTAAAAAAAAAAAGTGAGCGCTTGTCTCGGAACACGAGAGCGCCTTACATCAGCAAGCGTCGGCGCTCATCAGAGCCCCGGTGTCTAACATCGACGAGCTTGTTCCGACGACCCACACAGCAGATCAAAATAAGCCGTGCGCCGCGTAGGCATGTTTAACTACCTTGGGTAATCAGGGCGGGATTGAGTGGAAAAAACTGGAGACAAGCGAGGAAGGATCACTCACTCTATTTCTCTTTCATTAGTCGAGTGTTTACTTTTCACATTTCACAATTTTTCTTACGACAGTTAAAAATTAGCTCCCCTGCGGCTAAACAAGTTGACAAAGACAGAGGGGGTGGGGTGGTGGTGCTGGGGGGAAGCCTCAGTCTCAGCGACACAGATGATAAATTTGTGCTCTCGTCTGTGAGAAATCTCTCCTGCTACCTCAAGAGAAAGACATCCATTAAGATATCAAAAGGCGAACGGGCGCGTGCGAGTGGCCATCCGTCAGTTGGCCGCCGCCGCTGCCTAAGCTGCTGGCCCGAAGCCACGGCTGTTTAGCGGCTCTCTGAGGCCGCGTGGCCGCAGGCCTCTCTCGGCGCGGCCTCAATCACGTCTGGGTCGTCAGCGGTGACCTCTGTGCATTTATAGACCTGACTGCAGGCACGATGAGTGAGGACACACGGCTAGCCGCAAACGCCTGACTGAGTGGCTCACATTACCAACGTGCCTGGTGGACGTTTGTCTTTGTGTGGATCACTTTGTGTGTGTGTGTGTGTGTGTGTGTGTATGTTTGTGTACAACGCTGAACACTTGTGTGTATGCATACAAGTATGTTTGTGTGTGTGTGAGATTGTGTGTGTGTGTGTGTGTGTGTGTGTGTGTTTGTGTTTGTGTACAAGGCTAAACTCTTGTGCATATGCGTGCAAGTACGCATGTGTGTGTGTGTGTGTGAGTGTGTGTGTGTGAGTGTGATGTTTATGGGCGGGTGTAACAGGTGGTCATAACCTTGCAGTATCCCCAAATAAAACCCCCAGACAACATTAAAGCATTCACTGTGTAATGCACCCAGACTAAATCCACACTGCCTTTGTGCCAGCATCCCAAATAGAGATGCTTGTGCTATTTACAAAACACAGAGCTTAGCACACAAACAAAGAACCTTCCAATCATAAGGTTACCGATCTAAAGCTAACTGCTAGGGAACTGTACACACATGGCGGCTCAGGGGCTGCATGGAATGCAAATGCAATGTCCTAATTAACGTGGAGCTATTTAAGACGGCATCGGTGGCTCAGTTTGGGGCTGGCAGTGCAGCCGCAGAGCTGAAGGAGGCCAGATCCAGTGAAATCTAAACCACACTAGTGATGGCGGGCAGTGCGGTGCGGTGCAGTGCGGAGCGGTGCGGTGCGGAGCGGAGCGGAGCGGAGCCTCCAGGAGCACCAAGGTCATGATGTGAAGGGTCACTGCTGCTCAGCCGGGGCTCATCAGACAGCCAGATCACGCCCCTCTCCCCTGCCACCAGCTGTTACAACTATCTCTCTTGCTCTTTTCACTATCCCTCTCTTTCTTTCTTTCTTTCTGTATTTCTCTCTAGCTAGCCATTACAGGGACAGAGAGTGTGATAGCAAGAGAGAGAAAGATAGAGATAGAGAGAGAGTAAGATGTAGGGGATGAAAGGAGAGAGAGGTGTTTGCTTTTGTGTGTGTGTGTATTTGTGTGTGTGTGTGTATGTTTGTGTACAACGCTGAACACTTGTGTGTATGCATACAAGAATATGTTTGTGTGTGTGTGAGATTGTGTGTGTGTGTGTGTGTGTGTGTGTGTGTTTGTGTTTGTGTACAAGGCTAAACTCTTGTGCATATGCGTGCAAGTACGCATGTGTGTGTGTGTGTGTGAGTGTGTGTGTGTGAGTGTGATGTTTATGGGCGGGTGTAACAGGTGGTCATAACCTTGCAGTATCCCCAAATAAAACCCCCAGACAACATTAAAGCATTCACTGTGTAATGCACCCAGACTAAATCCACACTGCCTTTGTGCCAGCATCCCAAATAGAGATGCTTGTGCTATTTACAAAACACAGAGCTTAGCACACAAACAAAGAACCTTCCAATCATAAGGTTACCGATCTAAAGCTAACCGCTAGGCGTGTACACACACGTAGCGCTCAAGGGGCTGCATGGAATGCAATGCAATGCTCTAATTAACGTGGAGCTATTTAAGACGGCATCGGTGGCTCAGTTTGGGGCTGGCAGTGCAGCCGCAGAGCTGAAGGAGGCCAGATCCAGTGAAATCTAAACCACACTAGTGATGGCGGGCAGTGCGGTGCGGTGCAGTGCGGAGCGGTGCGGTGCGGAGCGGAGCGGAGCGGAGCCTCCAGGAGCACCAAGGTCATGATGTGAAGGTCACTGCTGCTCAGCCGGGGCTCATCAGACAGCCAGACGCTCCGCCCCTCTCCCTGCCAGCTGTTACAACTATCTCTCTTGCTCTTTCACTATCCCTCTCTTTCTTTCTTTCTTTCTGTATTTCTCTCTAGCTAGCCATTACAGGGGACAGAGAGTGTGATAGCAAGAGAGAGAAAGATAGAGATAGAGAGAGAGTAAGATGTAGGGGATGAAAGGAGAGAGAGGTGTTTGCTTTTGTGTGTGTGTGTATTTGTGTGTGTGTGTGTATGTGTTTCTGGAGTGTGTGTGTGCGTGTGTCTATTTTCCCTAATGTAATACACGTGTCAATGCGATGTCGATTTCTGGGTCGGCATTACTGTGTTGTTGAATATAAGATTTGAGAATGGCAACATTGATGTGGTTCCAGGCAGCTCTCCAAAAACTAGAGTGAATGAGCTGACTGAGCTCCTCGCCCTCCTTTATTCATTCTTTCAGACATGCTGAATATGGGTGAAAATTGAGGTCCTTCTGCCTATCGCTTTGGCTAACCCAAATGGGAGAAGACAGAGACAGACACAGAGGAAGAAGTGTGTAGGCTGGGGAAGCAGAAGCCACCAAACCGAGAAAAAAAAATAACGCAGGCCTCTCATTTTTGACAGTGTGACTCTATGCTAATCAAGCAAAGCAGGCCTGGTCAAATAAAGTGGCGTGCAACTGGAAGCACATTATTTTAGCACATTGCACATTATTTGAGGCTTGACATTTTTGAGTGTGGAGGAACAAGTTTGTTTTTGTTCCCAGGTCTTTTTTTTATACTGCCTCCTTGCTCATTTAAGAAACACAATGAAGGAATTCACCTTTTTGACCATTTTCAAAGACTAGGTATCCATTTAGCGCTTAGGGGGGTACCCAATTCGTCTAACAAAAAGTGTCGTGCTTCGACCTGCAACTACATTCCATAGTACAACAGCAGATGTTCCAGATGTGCATTGGCAATGTCAGGGACTGCATTCCACTATAGTGTCATTTTTAAGGTAAAAGAACAATATTGTGTTGCTTGATGATAAAAATAATTACATTTTGTTGCATTCAGGTTAAGAACTACAGTACCTTGTGTTACTTAAAGAAGCACTATGCAACAATTTTAGCAAAAATGACCTTAATTATGCAGGTTGAGAGTCGTTCTGATGGTTCTTCAACACTTTCTGGGTTGTTTGGTGGGTGCTTCGTCTCCCCCTATCGCTTCTCCGCGGAAATACCGAATATGCAACTTTCTGTTCCCGGTCTGAAGAAATCCGGGTGTGACTCAGCGGAAGTATCCAATCGTGCCTCGAAAATGTAGTAAGATTGTAGTTTCGAAGAAGATTGCAAAAACGGACGCCGACTTGGCTTTGTTGCTGTTGAAATTGTAAGTAGCCTACCATTGGGTGAACTTTATTTTTGTAATGTGGTTTGATAGTCTCTTGAACAATGTGTTTGCTCAACCGTTTTATTGTGAGCCCTGTATGTGTTTAGCTTGGTTTCTTGATGGCTAGCTCGCTAGCTAGTGGGGGTCTCTTGCTACCGAAGCTGCAGGGGGAGCTGTGTCGTGAAAATTGCGAGCCCAAATCCGGCGAAAACCCAGAAACAGCGAAGGAATAACCAGACCTGCATAGGGCTTCTTTAAATTCAACTTTAGTCCCTTTTCTCAAATTCAGAGAACTGCTTCTCATGGTCTTCTAGCTATCCGTTCAGTGTGTGTGCTCAAAATTACACAGCTCTGGTTCTGTATGGGAACCAAGAACAGAAAGTGGTGTAATTAGCTTGACTATTTAGCTCAAATATCAACACACTTTCACCAGGATTGAAAATTCTTTTACTTTCAGGCGCCCTCAGGCAAAGTTTAGCACTTCAGCACCACAGACATATAGTCACTGAAATATTAGAATTGAGTACAATCTATAAGAAAGAACCGCAACCGGTACTGGTCAAAAAATATCTTCAAAAAGTCTTAAATTTAGTTCTGCCTATCAATTCCTAAAGACAATAGCCCTTCTATAATTGCAAACAAAAACAAGTAAAGAAGTGTCTCACCTATTTTGATACAAGACCTAGTGATTATTTTAATTAGCTGCTCTAGATTGATCTTTATATATTCTTAAGGCCTTAGTATCTTTGGATCAATACTTACTCTTTGAACATTGAGTGAAGGCTTAGAACATAGACTATTCCTGAACGAAAGAATGAAGACATATCTATATTTTATCTCAACATCTTTTGGCTGCCTTTCTCCAGGAATCAATCTCACCCAGAACACTGCAAGTGCAGTCACAGGCGTCAGTGGTGATTGTTCTGTGGTCATTTCAAAGCGTGTGTCAGTGGCTTGACCATTCAGCCCAACATGAACACATAGCCTTGGCACTGCAGATCTCACTCCACATCCACAAGAACAAAGAAAAAAGAGTAGAGAAGGAATAGTCTCTCTCTATATATATATTTTCTCTCTCTCCCTCAAATGCACACGCACGCACACACACACCCACGCGCACACACACACACACACTCTCTCTCTCTATCTCTCGCTCTCTTTCATTTATTTCTCCTTCCCTCTCTTTTCTCTATGGAGCCTGCAATCAGGTGAAATAAAGACCTCTGCACCCCATTTCCAGGGCACAGCGGCAGAGTACTCCACCTCCACCAACAGTGGCTGGCTCCGGCGGCTGCCATTACGGTAATTACACGTTTGGCGTAATTTTCAGGTTCATATGTTATTCCTGTCCTCTTCGCAGCGTTGGTGCAGCTGTGCCCAGCAACACAAAAGGAGGGACCTACGGCAGCCCAGAGGGAGGAGTAGTAGAGGCGTCTCTGGGCTAAAAATGGACGTGAAATAGTAACCAGAGCGTAAGGCTAATTAGAGGACAGAGGAATATGATTTACGACGGACGGCTTAAAATGACCGAGAGGAAGCATAAAGACAAGCCGCAGGGGCTATTAATGCGAGAGTAAATGATAATTTTATTGGCGTCCATTTATTTGATTTGAAATGATGGTACACTTTAGCAGAAAGGAGGCTACTGTCCAAGCAATGAGTCTGGAGCAATATACATATAGCTGAAAGTGTAGTGAGATGGAAGGCAGGTTCAAAAGTCTTCAATGAGCAGAGACATGGGCTGGGTATTTAGCTGTGCAATTAAAGTCCAAATGGAAAGAAAACAAAATGTATTCAAAATAATTCAGAGAGCACTGGTCTCAGACGACATGCTGTCCTGGTTTCCATGACAGCGGGTGAAATGTTCTCAGCTTGATGAGGGTGTGTGTGTGGGGAGTGGGGGGTTTAACAGATGGGGGGAATAAAACACAAAAATCCAACTCCAATCTCAAGGAAAACAAATTAGCATTTAAATGCAGGAGTTGATTGAGCGGAGATGGCTTGATGGCTGAATGGTAACATTCTCCCTTACCTTTGCTCTCCCTGAAATACTTCAATTTCACTATTCTGATCTATTATCATCTCCATAAACCATCTGAACAAAACAACAACAACAATAAAAGAAATAGAATAGAATAATAGAAGAGGTGCAAACATGACACAATGCTAGTTGGCACCTGCTATTTCCCCGCTGGCTCTACCCAGCAGATCTCTATATAGCCTCTCCCGTTATGAAAGCACAGCCATGGCAACTAAGTTCATCAAGGATACGGGAGAGTACGGGTCTGTTGGTCAAGGACGTGGATGATGTCACTTCACTTCACAAGAGCTGTAAAGTTATTTTCTTTTTGGACAAGAGAAAGGATGGCAGGCAGGCAGAAACGGAGCATGCTAAATTGCTGCAGACAAATCCAAATAAATGACAGCTTAAGATCTGACACAGACTCTGCTGTGTCCCTTGTCTCTAAAGTCCTTTCATTGCTAACCAGATTAGCCTTCTCTCAGATGCAGCAGGCTCTGGTCACACCTACTAGGCAACAGCTCTGTCTTTCACCATCTGCGTTACTGCATCTCTATTCAGTGCATCTGATGGCTTGATTCTAAATGATATACAGAGTAGGTGATTACACCAACCATCTATCGAAGTTCAATGGATGTCATAGTTAATATGTTTACATTATGACATGATGAATAATGCCGTAGCCATTCTCACAACAGCAGTACGGTTGTAAAGAATCGAATCACACTAATCAATGAAATATGCAGCCAGCAGAGGGACACTGAGAAAAGCCATGGCACATAAAATCAGATTGGGGTTAAATGAAGGGACATCTTTTCATTTCATTGCAGTGGATCCAGTTTAAGGCATCAGTGCATCAGTGCAATTGTATTAATCCATACCGCTCCCTCCCTCCATCCAGCCAATTTAAGGCATCTGCAACGGGCCAGTCGATGATGCCCCGTCAGTGGCTCAAGACATTTTCATAGTTAGTCATGCCGAGAACAGTCTGCAAGAAACCGCTGAAGCCATGATGCATGGTGCAATTTAGTTTGGGAAACATTGTTTGCTTTGTACGCCCTTGCGAATACAGCTGAATCACTACAGTGAAATCCAACCTACTTTCCACTCCAACAAACAAACATACTGCGCTATACTCCCCCAAGAGGAATAAGTTGTAATCTTAATGAGTTCTAGCAATGTAATCAACTTCCATATTATCATGGGACATGCCATGCCTTAGATACAAGCGAGTCACCCAAGCAATTAAATGTAAACAACAGACAATTGTATAAGATTTGCATTCTTTTAGGCCATACTCAGCTTTAGCTCTACCGATCCTGCCAGATGTGGTGCCGATATTGGGATCCTTATCTTCTGCTAGTGCCATGGTAACTATTGTCATGACAGCATGTGTATAGCAGAAGTCATTTGAATTGTGTATTCATGTCTCTGCCAGGCGAGCAGGCAGAAGGGGATGATTTATGTAACTACCTGCATCAGGGTTAAGAGATGGACTCTGGTACCATATGTACCACACACACACACACACACACACGCACGCACACACACACACACACACATGCTGTCTGCTAGGTTGCTATGGACTACACCGAAAGGGGCCAAGTGCATCTGATTCAATTATGTCTCCCCCTCCCGAGAACTCTTTGTGTTCAACAACTGCCATGCTGACGGGCTAACAAGATCAGAAATTGGGCGATGACCCACAGAAAATGAAATCATTTGCCGCCGAGCTCGACCACTCCTCGGCTCACCTCCACAGGTGATTTGACGGCTGAGACTGACTGCCTTGCCCAGCTGCCTGACCGTAGCTGTTGGCGGCCTGAAGGCACCTGCAGCACAAAAGGCTCAAGGTGATTTAGCGGGAGAGAAAGCCTTTGGGCATAAAAAAGCTAAGAAACAGAGAGAGAAGGAGAGAGAGAGAGAGAGAGAGGTAGCATTGCTGCTAAGCATCCACATACAAACGCACACTGCTCTAAACTCCACACACATACACACTCACTGCTCTAAAAACACACACACATATACACACACACACACACACACACACACACACACACACACACACACACACACACACACACACACACACACACTGTTCTAAACTCCATACACACACACAAACACACGCGGCTCTGAAGTCCACACACACACACACTAACACACATACAGTACACTTGCTGCTCTAAACTCTAGACACACACTGTTCTAACACCCCCTTCCCCTTTAAACACACACACACACACACACACACACTGCTCTAAACGGCAGAAACACACGCACACACACTGCTCTAAACGGCAGAAACACACACACACACACATCCTACGCATCTCAACTATAAGCTCTCGTGCACATCTCTCCATGCCTAAAGGTGTTTCTACGTCATCAACAGAGGAACATTTGAGGTTGGTGGGGTGTGTGTGTGTGTGTACTGCGTGTGTGTGTGTGTGTGTGAAGGGGGGCACGACACCAAAACCAGCCTTCCAGCCAGCCGGCAGACAGTATTTTCAGCTCGGCACTGGGGCGTTTATCTAAAGGGTGCATCAGGCTGTCTGTCTGTGAATCAGGCTGTGTGTGGGAGGTCTGGATGAAGACGAAGAGCTGCGGAGGGGAAAAACAGAAGCAACCGAGGAGAGATGGAGTGAGACAGAGCAGGAGTGATGGAGAGAGAGAGAGAGAGAGAGAGAGGGAGGTGAGAGGAAAGAGAGAGAGAGGGAGGTGAGAGGAAAGAAAGAGAGAGAGAGAGAGGGAGTGAGGGAAAGAGACAGAGCAGGAGAAAGACAGAGAGAGAGAGAGAGAGAGAGAGAGAGAGATCAACAGGCATTAACAGAGGAGGCGAGCAAACAGGAAGAACATAATATCAGTCCAGAAATGTGACAGTAAGGCAAAACAAAAAGAGCTGTGTACAATATACTGTATGGGCAACCAGCTTTTCTATAGGGTGCCAGTATATAGTGAATGATATGACTGCTTACAGAAATCCCTCTGGTATGAGTGCATTCTAAATTCTAAATACACCCGTGTTTTTGTCACATATGGGAACTATTAAGCAGTGAGCCCAGGCTGAGGTAATAGAATTTGTAATTCGAGTATAAAATAACTGAAAATTTGGAAACAGCTATGCACTACTTTACATGCAGTAAGCCATTCATGCAGCATTGAGCAATTCACAGGAACGAGCCTGTTAAATGGGCTGACTGAGTCTTGCTTTTTTCTCTTTCTCTTTCTCAGAAATGAAATGTTATTTTCCTTCCTCCCTGCTTTGTCCTCTTTCTACTTCTCAGCTTGTTCAGCTTTCCCTTCTCTTCTCCGTCTCTCTCTCTCTCTCTCTCTCTCTCTCCATCATGTCTTCCCAGAGGGCCTCCAGTGTGCATGTGTGTCTCCCTGGCCTAGCCTGGACTCCTCGTTCTCTCTCTCTCTTGATCTCCTCCTGTCTTGTGCCTCCCTAGCTCACCTCCTCCTCCTCCACCCCACCTTACCCCCCAAATCCATCCATTTCACCCCCCTTACCCAACCACCCCTTACCCATCAATTCCCCTTCCCACGTCTCTCCTTTGCTTTCCAGTCCGTCACCCTGCTCTTGGCGACCCGCCCCTGATGATGAAGCTGCCTGCTTGCTTGCTTGCTTAAATTGGCTGAGCAATTAAAGCCCATCTCCGTGAAATAGTGGCAGTCATCAGACTCAGGCTCAGGCTCAGCGCTGCCACCCACCCATCCAAACTCCCAGACTCTGACGGAGTGACTCTGTGCTCTGCTGCGGAGCTGTCAAAACCCGCCGGACATCTCTGGGTCGGCGGTGGGTGTGAAGTCCGAGATTAGCCCGGCCTAGACTACAGAGCTTGAGCCTTAGTGTGGTCCACTTGCTTTCAAACTGTCAGCCACTTTTCTCCTTCTTTGTGTCTCTCTCCCACACACTCTCTCTCTCCTGTCTTCTCCCTTGTCTTTCTATATCCTTTCATTTTTGCTTTCTCTGTGTCTGACATCACATCCTGGTCTCTGGCTGTAATTGACTCTCACTCCGGGCTTCCAAACACAGACCTTGGCACTGACGTAAACGCCAGCTACATCCCACACTGAGACTGAGCCAGAGAATCACAATGGTCATCCAGTGTTTTGCATCATGGTGATTCCTCTGTCTCTGTTCTCTCTTGTTGCCTCTCGTTCTCAGTACATTGTATTCATTTTGCTCTCCTCTGCTCCCTCTCACTTCCTTCTTCTCCTCTCTTCTCTTCTCTCACTCACTCACGCATTCACGGTCAGTGCTCTGAGGAGTGGTCAAACCTGCTGTCAGAGGTGCATGCACAGAGGTACAATATCAAGAATGCAAGACCGCTTCTTCTTTGGCAAAGTACCCAATAACAGCTTACCAAATAACAGATGTCAAACTTATCAGTATTGTTCATGGAGATGCACTGCCCATACTGTGTATTGTATTTCTACATATATGACTTGAGATGATGTCACCACCCAAACTTTATTCATTCATTTTATTCAAGTCTGCTAATTTATCATGGCTGGGTCTGCCAAGGCAGTAAAGGGTGCCATCTCTGTCCTTGACGAAATTTGGGTCTGTTCTACAGATTGAGTGGTCAGACGGTCCTACTAATTATAACCGCAACTGTTCTCGATTGGTTGAAAACTGACTAATTGGCATGAAGTTTTGCAATTTCCTGCAAAACAGGCGTGTCCATTCTGGATATTCTATTCTATTTCTTTGTCTACGACTAAGATGTTTGAATACTCTCTTGGCCACCACCCCAATCTCAGGGATTCTCAGGTTTGCTTATCTACCATGGTAGTGCCTGTGTAATCCCTTGGCTGAGGTGGCTGCTTGTCTGCAATGAGACGTCCAGCAGCACCAGAGTTGAACCCAATGTGTCTGAGAGGCCCATGGACCTTCATGCGTTGATGAGTTATGAGGTCTGTTAGTCCCGGGGCAGAATTGTGTGTCTGGTGGACGCTCCGCTGTTGCACGTAAATGTAGCCACAGTCAATTTCTATCTTTATGCAAATGGGGCTGGCTGTCAAAGTGTTTATGCAGGGTGCCATTTGTCAGGCTGTGGTCAGCTGAGTTCAGCACATCCCGAGACGTGGTTCTCTCTTAAAAATAATGAATGACCCTGAGCTGCAGCCCAGACTCACACCCATACACACACACACACACACACACACACACACACACACACACACACACACACAGATGACACGTGTGTGTGTGTGTGTGTGTGTGTGTGCGCATGCACATTGATTCACATCCCACCACACTGATTAGTAAACACACATGAACACACATGTACTCTATAAAAACACTAGTGGAATATAAAATAAGCCCTACAGGGACATACTGTAGATGCATGCGTTTTCATGCACATTGGCAATCCAGTGGAAACCTACAGTGCGTGCGCACACACAAACAATTTGTGCTGAGATAATGGCAAGCCTCTAGGAAAGCAGCCCACTTTTCCCACACAAACATCCCTGCCATCCAGGTACAGCAGGCACACCGGGCTCTTTATTGGGGGCAATTAGGAGTGAGCAGGAGCCAATTGTCTAGATGTCCCCTGCCATTAGTCGAGCCTCCTTTCTGCCGACTCAAACAGATGGGCCGCATTAACCCCACGCCCGCTGGCAGCCAACGTGCATGCAGACAGTTCCGAGGGCGCAAGATCAAGGGCAATTTCAAGATTTTTAAAAATATAATCGGACGCTAGTGCAGTTTAATAGTTGGAGAAGGCAATCCACCTGGTTGGCTCATGATCTCTCCATTACAGCTGGTGATGTTTCTTTGCGTTTGGCTGATTACTATTCCGACACCATGGCTTGTTTAATTGGATATTATGTGCGTGCAAGTGCTAATATTGACGACAATTATTCACTGCTAATCGGTGTGCTTAGCCCTGGTGTTACAATAGAAAAGAACAATGAGTTTAAGGGGGAAAGTCATCTGGCCGACAGACACACCTCGCAAAGCACAAGCTGTGGCAAATACCTGTGAATGTGTGTGAGAGGGTGTGTGTTTAAGTGTGTGTGTGTGTGTGTGTGTGTGTGTGTGCGTGCGTGTAATTGCTTCTACCTTCTTCCTTAAAAATGGTATTAATTGTAGAAGCAACACACACACACACACACATACACACACAAACAAACACACACACACACAGACACACAAACACACACACACACACACACACACACACACACACACACACACACACACACACACAATGATGCAGTGGCACAGGACCCATCTTCCAGTGTCCATGAGTATTAGAGGGGGAGCAGGAGGCGCATGCCTAATCAAAGATTAAATTCTGTCTCTTTTCCACGCTGCACGGCTCATGTCTGACAAATCCAATTAGCCAACACACCCACCAGCTTGAGCCGTGCCAGAAACTCACTCAACCAACTTGGCCCCCCCACCTAACAATTTCTCTTCTTCCCAGCCTGCCTCCATCTCCACCTGCCTCCTGGGAGCTGCTTAAAACACACGTACATGTACACGTACACACACACACACACACACACACACGCACACACAGACACACAGACAGACATACACACACACACACACACACACACACAACATAATCTTCTCCCTCCTCTTCCCCATTGCTCTGTCCTCAAGGAGGGTTAAGCTCACTCTGTAGATTGAGTTTCTTAAACTCCTTTCACTTTCACCACCGTTCCTGATTGGTTGAAAACAATCAAATGACACATAACTTTGCAACGGTTTGTCTGTGTGACACACGCAGCGATAAGTAGTTTAAAATATTACAGAAAAAAGATATTAGAATATAAGATAAGATGAGATAAAATAATAATACCTATATTATTCTATATATTATAAAAGACAACCTATATTATCCTATATAATAAAGTCCTTTGAACTAACTAACCACTTTGGCTAATAGGCCAAAAAGTTAATTTCGACCCCTGCACACACACACACACACACACACACACACACACACACACACACACACACATACACACACACACACACAAGCACACACACTCCAGAATGAGGTTAAAGGTCTGCTGGAAATTACCAAGGAGAGCCAAATGGTTGGAGCCAGATTGAATTCAAACACTCTTGAATTGAAAAGACTTTGAAAAGGTCCACTTTAGATTTAATAGCCTTTGTTTGGAACTTAGGTCATCTGTTCACCTGTTCAGTTCAAGATAGCATCTTCCATGTGGTTTTGGCAGTCTAATTTGGACAATGGAAGATGCTGGAGACAAATAGTTTTAACGCTTTTTGAACATTAGAACATTTGAACATTTAGAAACACTTTTTGGAATACTTTTAAACCCCCTTTTTCTTTGGATTAACACTGAATTTACACCACTGTGTGCCATCTGCTTGCCCTGCCTGCTGTATACCTCCCTTCCCTGCCTTCCTGCCCTCCTGCCTGCATGTCTGCCTGCCTGCCTACCACCTTGACTGCCTGCTTGCATGCCCTCTCCCTGCCATCGAACACAGGTATGAGCAACAGCCGTACACAGCCAAAGTAAGCGCGTAACACTCTAAGCAGCATCTAAACTGGACTTTGACATTTTTGGACCAAACACAAATGAACGACTCCTGGCCTGGGAGCTCCCCATGTCCCTCCCTCAGAGGCACACCCTTGGGGCCCACGACCCAGTGAGGGCTCTCCCGCTCCGCTTTTCTTCTTTCCTGAGCTCGGACTGATGCAGACACCCAACGACTGCACACTAGCCCTGTCAGAGTTAGTGCTCTTCTCTTCACCTATCGGAAAGGGATGGAGTGCCCCTGAATTTAAAGCAAAATTGTAGTTCTTTTACCTTGATTTTTAATTTTTTTATTTTTGCTAATGCATGGATATAAGCAGAATGGCTTCTCTGTCAATACCAATACATGCCCTGAATGCCTGGTATTGTACTATGCATGACCCTTTTCGTCAGGACGCGACAAATTGGGTACCTCCTTAAAACCCAAATTCCTACATTGTATTCTTTAAAAAAATACTTTAAAACTCAAGAGTTCAGAACCCATTATAAGAAAACACCGGACTATAAATGGATCACAGTTTGATTTCCGGCAACAAAACTGTTTTGTCTACAACAAAACAACAGGTTGTAAACAATCTGACCGCCTGACCATAAAAAAGCGCATTTAGACCCGCAATGCACTCAAAACAGACTTGACTTGTTGTCTAGGAAACAGGGGCCCATCCTTTGAGCCATCGTTCCATACAGTAATAGCATTGTTTATCGAGCAGAACGTTGTGGCCGAGCATTTTATGTCATTTTTTCTGTTGTTATTGTAATAAATTACAGAACACAAGCAGTAATTACTGTGCTCTATTTTGTCCCCAGGATGTGCAATAATTTAGAGACCTAACAGGAATGCTAAATGCCAGTGCTCAGAATAGGCTGTACACTATGCTGCTGCTTTTTATGGGGTATCATAATGGTGATTTCTTGGATTCAGTGTAAATAGGGAAATACGTAAAGGTTATTTTATAACTACATTGTAACAACAATCAAGGACAAAGCTCTCTTACCCCTAATAAGACTCATGCTCATCAATGAAATGAAAAGCTTCTTCCTTTAAATAAACACAACACAAGACTATAAAACAAGCATATTCAAATCTCCTTGCCAATATATATATATATATATATATATATATATATATATATATATATATATATATATACAGTATAATATATACCACTTTATATAGCATTCCCTACTACATTTCTATACATTGACTGTCTTGATTTGTTCCCCTCTCCCCCGAATTCCCCCGCTCTCTCCCGCCTTCCTCTTTTTCATTCCCCCTCCTCCCTCCCTCCTCTCTCCCTCCCTCCCTCCTCCCTCTCTCCTCCCTCCCTCCTCTCTCCTCCCTCTCTCTCTTCTGCTCCTGCCAGCTCCATCAGTCCTGGCAGTGGTCCTAATGAAAGAAAGTTTGCAGGAGTTGGCACCGTGGAGCCCTAAGGCAATTACCCGGCGTCGAGTGTCATCACCCCGTGGCAGAGATGAACCGCTACTGCCGGCCCATCAGCCAGACCGCCCGCCTGCAGGCCTCTCGCCCACGCACTATGCCCACCACCACCACACACACACACACACACACACACACACCTACAATCCGCCCCACCCAGTCTCCACAAATCACAGAGAGCTCCGCGAGTTGTCAGAAGTCCAACACATCACACGCACGCACACACCCAACCCGACTCCTTTCATCACATCCCACAATGCACCTCTCAAACACCACCTCCCCATAATGCCCACGGGAGACCTGTCCAATCCATCATGGCCGCCACTAAAACAGCAGCCCACCTTTACATTCTCCAGCGTCCAGATCCAGCAAATACGAGAAATAAAAGCCCTGCCCGGCAAACCGTGATGCCCCACCCACACCCCACACAGACCTCTATGCTCCACTCCACTCCCCAATCACCTTTCCATTCCAGGTCACAGACTTCTGTCCACCCACCCCATTATAAATCACCTGATCCACCTCCATCTTCTATAGCCCAACTTCCATCTCTCGCCCCAGCCATCCATCCACTTGGCCCTCCCTAATTACGGGAAATGAATGAGCCCATAATGTCTACTTTGGTGCAGCCTGCAGCCTCCTCCTGCTCCACTTTCACCAAATCACCCACCTACAGCTCCTCTTGAACACACACACACACACACACACACACACACACACACACACACAAAAACACAAACCACATACACATACACACAAGCCAAACACATTCATGGTTTACTGATTATGACATCCACCATGTTGGCTATGATGCCATTTCCTGTCAATTGACTTCCCCAGCTTTTCTCTTCTCATTGCCTACTGTACCTCTCCAGGTCTGTCTCCTGCTTTGTCCATGTACCTGTGTGTTTTTCTCTGTTTATGTAACCTTGTCCATGTACCTGTGTGTTTTTCTCTGTTTATGTAACCTTGTACTTTGTCTGTTTGTTATGTACCTGTAAAGCATATTTGAGTGTCTTGAAAAGCACTCTAAAAATGATGTAGTAGTATTATTATTTTACCCCTGTGGCAGAGATCTGCCCCACGGGTCACTGTGCTTCAGGCCTGTCCTACACAGTGCAGCGTATACCACATGGTAAGCTGTGCAGATGTGCTCTGAGCTTTTACACGCCATTCAGCAGCAACAAGTAGATAGAAATGAGTCTGTTGTGTTGCACATTCTTTAAGAATCATCTCGTCGGACAGTAAACAATGAAAATGTTTCCACACAGACGAGCAACACAACACGTAGGTTTGAGCTTCTGGTCTCTGACATAGCACAAGGCCAGCGCCCCATCCACCACATGAAGGAAGATATATTGGTTAGGCTGTTTACTGCCTTTGCTAGGAGCTAAATGAAAAGCTTAACATGTCACTGCAAACAAGAATGAATTCAAATATGATGAACATGTCCCTTGTGTTCAGATGAAACTAACCTGTGATTTACCAGGAATGTTTCACATAAAAGACGATATGAGGACACAAAAGCTAAAGAAATTGCTAAATATATGTCTTTGTGACACCTGGCAATTTGATAGTGGGTGGTGTGGGGGGTCTATTGCCTCGTGCAGACTGTTGCCATAAGATATGCTAGGCTCAAGGCCTTTGGATTTAGATGCAAATAGAAAATTGAAAAGGGCCTTTTGCACACATACACACACACACACACACACACACACACACACCGCACTCTTTGTTGCCTCGGATGCATAAATAGTGCTCTTAAAGTATGTAGTGTGAGTTAAGATCTTTTATGAGAGACTCTTTCAAGAGAATGTTGGTAAACATAAATGAAATGGCGTTCGAGTTGAATTGTAATCTAGTTCAGAAGACACTGGGAGTTGTGATAAACATTCCACAGTCTGGCTTTTCACTAACATTGTTTAGATTTAGCAATGATGGTTCACAACTCTAAGAAAACGATTCTAAGAAAACAACAGACTTGTGTATTGAGAGTCAGGGTACGTATGGAAAAGAAGCTGTTTGCTTTCCGTCTTGCAAACACACTTCACTTCACCTGACCTTCACATCTCCTGCCTCGTTAAGGAACTTAGAGCTCTCCCAGTGCAGCCTTTCAATCACCCCAGCTGCCTCATCTCATTATGTAGTTGTCTTTGTTGTAAACTGTTTTTGGTTGCAATGTCTCTTTTTTTGCTCTTTATGGTTTGAATGGGTGCCCTGTGGTGGAACAGAGCTGCAGTTTCAGACCAATGTTCAAGATTCATTCTATTTCTTCACATCATTCTGCAATGACGTGTTTACAAAGTTGAGTAAATCAGGAGATTCATTAATGTGCTTGGTCTATGGTCTACGTACTGAGTCCCACTGAGTCTCTTCTCTATCTTGGCAGAAACACACTACCTCATCATCTCTCTCAAGATGTTACTATTGTGTTGCAACAGGAAGCACATTTCTTAATAGGATTTTTTTTGGAGCTTTTGGGCAGCAGGATCTAAGACAGTACAGCAACATTGCAGTAGACTTACTCTCACATTAAATCTCCTCTATTTCCACCTATACTACCTGGCATCCACTTCATTGCCTCTTTCCACAAAGACCTCCGAATCTGACTGTGCCTCTCCTGTATGATTATAACCACTCTGCCCCAAGATTCACCCCTCTGCCTCTGCCCCACCCCCCACCCCTCCAGGACTAAAAGCCCTTCTGCCCCCCTGGCCAAAACCCTTCTGAGATGCTCATTACAAGCTTGGAGAGGAGAGGAGGCCCTGTGAAAACTCAACATCATATTAAAAAAGGCAGATAAAAAAGACAAGCAATGGCGGTAACTTGATCCCCAGTATGCCACACTCCACGTCCCTCTTGTCACCAGTGTTATACGGGCGACGGAGCAGCAGCAGAGCAGGCACATTGCTCGCTGGCTCGAGCGGGATTAAGACGCGAGGAGAAGCCATTAAAATCGCGGCGGTGCAGGAGCATCCGTCTGAATAGCGACGGTGGCAATAGGCTGTGCGGGGAAAAGGGAGAAATACTCGAGCCGCCACACAATGGGCAGATTAATGAGGAGCACAATCACAGGCAAATCTGAGAGGGAGCAGTGTCAACCTCTCCAGCGTCAGAAATACCACACTTATGCAAAATACTTCACATAGATGCTTGTCCTTTCACACACAAGAAGAGATGGGATAAAACAACAACAACAACAACAGAGAGAATAAAAAAAGAAGACTCAACTCTTATATTTACTGTCTGATCTGTGTGATTTGAGTGTTCAGGATTCAGTATGTATTATAGTCAAAACTCACCACAAAATCAATATCCTACTTTTAATGTGTAAAACAGAGAGATGCAAAGCCTTCTTGGACAATGGCTTGGACACAATCCTAGTCTCAGACATGGTTGGTGAGTCTAGATTGTTTAGGCATTTCAGAAATTAAGCATTTAACTAAGCAGTAAACCTTGTTTGATCGAACAATAAGTAATGAGATTCGAGTAGAGGTCAGTGCAAATCGTTAAACCAACGGGAGCAGCAGACAGAATTCTCAGGAGTGACTCATTTACCCACTACTACATGAATCGTTCACGCTTCCAGACCTTAAACCGAGCCTTTGCAGAGTTGAAGCCGCACGTGGGTATGCTGATGTGCTGAATAGATTTTCTGCTGTTCAGGGACTGTTCTGGCTTGGTGGACACGATGATGCCTTGAATGGAAGAAGAGCCGGAGGGCAGTGAAGTAGCCAACAGAACATGAAATGAATAGAAAAATAAAAAGAATGAAAGATTTAGTGTTTGTACCGGAGGGTGTTTTGTTTTGTTTTATATTCAGAACGACTCCTGGAAACATGTTTAGAGGCGAAATCCGTCTAGCTTGCAAATTAATACTGTCATTTACTTTCAAATGTGAGCGTAATTATAACGAGAGCTAATTGGCTGCGTGTGAAATAGGGAGTTAAAGATGTGGCATGGTAAAATTTCATACGCATGCATACACAAATACAAGTGCACCTCCGCACACGCACACACCCCAAACACACATACACACACTCAAAACACACACACACACACACACACACACACACACACACACACACAAACTCCACACACCCACACCCCAACAGAAAGCTTGTCACCGCAAAACTCATTTCAACTACAAAGGACCTTGGCAGTAATGGAGACGTCCTCCCGCCCTGCTAACGATAATTGTTCCCTGAGCAAGCCATTTGTGTGTTTTTCTCTGTGCCTCTGCAAATCCACTTCAATCAGCCAGAGTTAATGCAACCAATTAACACAGTGATGTGAAGTCTAACCAGAGGGCCCAAAGAATGTGCCGTTAACAGTCCAGAGCATGAGCTGGCGAGGGAGAGACGGTGGGCACATAAAACACGGGCACAGACAGGGGCACAGAGATGGCATGGATGAACAAGAGGATGGAGAGACAGAAGAGAGAGGGAGGAAGAGAGAGGACAAGTTTGTGGAAGGAGAGAGAGAAAAAAGTGTGTGGCGAGAGATAGAGGTAGGAAGCAGAGAAGGGAGAGAGAGAGAGAAGACAAGATAGATAGACAGACAGAGTAAACGAGGGATAGAGAGGAAAAGTCGAAAGAGGGGAAGATAAAGGATTTGTCTGGCGTGGACCAGGACTGTTTAGCTTGAGTCCATCAGTGCATAGGGAGAGGCCAGGAGAGGTGACCTCTCTCTGAACTGTGTCAGACACACACATCAACATTGCAGCCTCGGGCAGAAGTCCACTCCTCAGTTAGATGGCCAGTTGATCACATGCTTCCACACGCAAGAAATGCTCAGTTGTACAGACGTGTGCACACATATGCATATGCACACACACATACACATTCACTCGCACACATTCTCATTCACTCACACGTATACACACACACACACACACACACACACAGCCACAGGCACAACAATCACACACACAAAATACAAACACACAAACCCAGACATGTTTCCATAGACACACATCCAGGAGCACACACACACACAAACCAACACACACACACACACACACACCCACACCCATCCACACACACCCCACCTCCAAGGGAAAGCTGCTCGGCTTCTGTCCAAAAGCCCTCTCTCATGCCCGCTGCTTATTGTTGCTGTCAAGACAGTATATGGCCAGGTTTCCCATGTTTCCCAGCTGCCTGTTTGATGTCAGATCACATCCCTAAATCAAGGACACCTGGAATCGGTCACGTTCCGTTGAGCTCCAAACAAAGCGTAAATTAAACTCTGCCGGTCATCTCCTACAAACCTGTCATTCATTCTACCTGCCAAACATCCCTCGGTTAATCTGAAACTCAGACAAAGTACGCCTGGCGTAGCTTACCAATAGCACACAATAAACAGGGACAACACACACACACACACACACACACACACACACACACACACATTATTTGTTTATTGGATGAAGCACATCACACCCTGGCTACGAGACAATAAAATCTCTCCCTTCCACAGAAATGACCATGAACAAATTCAAGCATCCGTTCTTCCGAGTTCTTTGCTCTGGTGGGAATGAGTGAGTGTTTGTGCCTGTGTATGTGAGTGTGTGTGGGTGTGTGTGAGTGTGTGTGTGTGTGTGTGTGAGAGAGAGAGAGAGAGAAAGAGTATGTGTGTGTGTGTGAGAGAGAGAGAGAGAGAGAGAGAGAGAAAGAGTGTGTGTGTGTGTGTGAGAGAGAGAGAGAGAGAGAGAAAGAGTGTGTGTGTGTGAGAGAGAGAGAGAGAGAAAGAGAGTGTGTGTGTGAGAGAGAGAGAGAGAGAGAGAGAAAGAATGTGTGTGTGTGTGTGTGAGTGTGTGTGTGTGTGTGTGTGTGTGTGTGTGTGTGTGTGTGTGTGTGTGTGTGTGTGTGTGTGTGTGTGTTACTTCCACAGGGCTTCAGGCACTGCTAACTCCATGGCCTTAATTAAAGAAGCCTATCAGTTGTGACAGAGTGACAGGCCTGCAAATGAGGTGGCGTGCTGTTCCCTGTCATTAAACCCCAACACTAACAACAATGTCACACAAATAAGAGGATAATGGACCCACTGATCTGGACTGGAGCTGGCCGAAAGAGGGACCGCCCGGCACAACACACCAGTTAAAAAGCTGTCCCCACGGAGGTATTAGTGAGAAAGAGCATGAGTGTGAGTGTGTGTAAGTATATGTGTCCGTCTGTGTGTGTGTGTGTGAGAGACAAAGAGAGAGAGAGGCAGAGAATGTATGTTTTGTGTGAGAATGTGTGTATGTATGTGTGTGTGTGTGTGTTTGTCTGTGTGTGTGTGTGTTTGTGTGTGTGTGTGTGTGTGTGTGTGTGTGTGTGTGTGTGTGTGTGTGTGTGTGTGTGCAGGTCGAAGGGATGTTCGGTTGATAATAGAAAACTCACACCACCTCTCCTTGGTGTGTTTGTGGAACAGCTCAGTGGTGAAACTATGGTGATAGGAAGCGAGCGATTCGATAAAGAACACACACGGCTTCCACAGGGAAGAGAGAACGAGGCATGACCTCCGTCATTACACAAACGCACCAAATTGGATTTGAAATGCATTCTTGGAGGGACCGGATTAACCATGCTGCTTCTCAAGACAAGACAAACACTCAAGTCAACCCACACAAATCATAAAACCTACATCCGCCACTAAAACATGTCTTTGGCTTTGGCTCTGGCCATTTTTTTTTTGTTCCATCACGGACAGAAGGTAAATGTTCTGAAGCTGTGGTTCAGTATGTAGCAAGCCTACTGGAAATGTGTCCCTCAAAAAATGTGGACGTTTGCCATTAAACGGGAGCTGTCGGGTGATTGATGGTCCGACGTTTGCAGGACACAGGCATGAGAACAGTATGTATACTGTATACAATTCTGGGGTCCATGTACATTGTTACTGGAGGAACTGCCAAATGTTTTTCCCCCTTGCCAGGGAGAGGCTATCTGCAGGCCATATGTGCCAGGGGGATGGGGGGATGTAATAACAAATGACGTTTTCAAAAGATGGAGAAAGACGCAAGCGGGAGCCACACACACCTGACGGGGGAGACGGGGGAGTGCACAGCTGTGCAGCAGGGAGAAATTGCCATCTTGTGACGTCTTCGCTGAGCATCCCCCAAACCATGGGACAGTCATGGGGATTTTTTTCCAAGGACAAGGTCCGAGGAGAGGGCTGTCTTGTCATCTCCTTAATACCTGATTAATCATTCTTTTTTTTTTAAAAAAAAGAAGACTACCACTTATCTTAATTAGCATTACTCAAAATACTAAAGGTTCTTCTAGACATTACATGATGTTTTGTTTGAAACATCTATGGGTATATCTATAGCATAAATATATATAACATTCTTTTTGCTTTTAAGCAATTGACCTATCCAGGAATACACTCCTGAGCCCCTCCCCTTCGGTTTAAATTGTAAACACGTCTACCTAATGACCAAATACACATATCAAACTCTGAATATCCATTCACTGTGATTCCTACGAGCCTAGAGAACAGCAGCCAGCTGCATAATAGAGAGAGAGAGAGAGAGAGAGAGAGAGAGAGAGAGAGAGAACTGTCAGGCAGCAGCTCTCAGTGTGCCTGTCTCGCTCCGTCTCCTCTCTCTGTGCGGCCCCTTTGAGAGTGGCGAGGCCCGTGCTGAGCTCTGCCCGGTAGACATGGAGCCTACAGGTGGAGTCGGCGGGAGGCCGGTGTAGACTAGAGTCTCGGCCCTGACGGGTGAGATCTCAAAGCTCCGCACAGCTCCTGCACCTGCAGGAACACAGGCAAACATGTCCTCCGCTGGGACTGCCGCTGTTTGGAGAGGAAGGAATTATGGAGAAGCCATGAGAGAGAGAGAGAGAGAGAGAGAGAGAGAGAGAGATTCCCTTGAGTCTTGCTGAAAGATGTATGGTTTCTCTTTTTTTCCTCTCCTTTTTTTTATATTTTAATCGGGTGTTATGTAGCTGTAAAAGAACTCAAAGCCCAAAGTGACGGCTCTCCCAGCGTGCGATAAGAGCTGGGAGAGCCGTTATTTCTTCAAATAAAGCTGAGGGATGAAAAGAGGAGGAATTACACGGCGGTCACAAGGACACTGGTGACTTGGAGGTCGGGTTGGCTGAGGGTCGGGTTGCTTGGTGACAGAATTACTCAAGTTCCTAACTAACTAACTTACTAATGGTGCTAACCGCTCATCACACACACACACACACACACACACACATACATACAGTATGCTCTCTCTCTCACACACACGCACACACACATATTCACACAAAAAATAATAGGTTTAGCGAAGTTCTACCAAGAAGACACGTTGTCACGCATTTCATTCCCAACACACTAACCAGTTATAGTCTAGGAGAAAGTATTACTAGGAAGTCAAGTTGTCAGGCCATTTATTCAATTACTACTAACCAATAGAAAGCTCACACATATTTTAAAGCTTCAGCTTCCAATTCACCTCTCTAGTACTCTAGTATTATGCCAACTTCCACCAGTTAGTCTCTACTTAACTTAAGCCAGAGTTGTAGGCCCCCTGCCTCCCTCAGCCAGCAGGATCCCAGATCTCCACACTGCTTGCCAATTTATGGACGGTGGCCTACGCCACAGACTGTTTTAATATTCAGATCGCTATTCATCTGACGTTTCTTACATTGTTCATATATCCTATTCAGGATTAAATTCTTTCATGATATTTCTGTCTCCCAAGTCTTTCTGGTAGAGCTTCTAAGGACTTGAATAGTCAGAGTCAAAGAAGCCGAAGAGGAACCGTCCAGTAAACACAGGGATAGGCGCTTATTCTCCCACTTACCGGACAGCGTGGTCAGACACACAGTATTTACCACCTGTCCTCGATCACACAAGCCCAACCTGAGGAATGTGTCAGGGAGCACACACACTGGTGAGGAGTGTGTGTACTGGGAGGTTTCCAGTGCAACAAGAAAAAGGGAAGTCTGTGACTTAACACCTCAGTCAGTAAAAATCAGCTGTGTGATAAAAGGTTTGGGTCAGAGTGTCAGACAGAGAGGCCTCAGGCAGCCACACACATATTTAGCACTGGACACAGGACATGCTGCACTCTTCCCCTCACTCCTACCATAAAGAACATTAGGACACAGGACACGCATGCTGGCTAGGGAGAGAGAGCGAAAGAGAGAGTTCAGACATGAGTGTGTGTGTGTGTGTGTGTGTGTGTGTGTGTGTGTGTGTGTGTGTGTGTGTGTGTTTGTGTGTG
>NC_063194.1:6113019-6120519 GCF_017589495.1 Alosa alosa
CGTGCGCTTCCTAGAAACATCCTAGGGGGAGAGGCTCACTGAATGGCACTACCTGCAAGCACTTCAAGCAGGAACACGATTTCTCCACGTCCATGTAAATAAAGTCCATAAAAACCGCCCGGCCCCAGCCAGAGTGCCCTGTCATCTGCATCAGACTCAAGTGGCAGCTTATCGCAAGAGAGGACTGACAGTGGCCATAGAGTGGGGGGTGGGGTGGGGGGGTGGAGATGCAAAGATGACAGGCCACATACATCAGCGAGATTTACCAAGATGCCAGGGGCCATAAAAAAACAACGCCACGGGATCAGATATGCATTTGACTATAATTAGACACATGAATAATTCAGGGAGTGAGTCTGTATCACACACAGAGCTGACCATGAATTAGAGTCAAGAGTCAGATATGACTGTGTGTGTGTGCATGCATATGTGTGTGTGTGTGTGTGTGTGTGTGTGTGTGTGTGTGTGTGTGTGTGTGTGTAGTAAAAACTAGAAACTAGAAATGTATGAGAAAAGGTGGAGAGAAGGAGAGAATAGGAGTCGAGGGAAGGAGAGGGAAAGAAGGAGGGAGAGAGAGAAGGAAGGAGGGAGGGAGGGAGGGAGGGAGAGAAGGAGGGAGTGTGCGAGAGCATCTCACTTCTGCTTTATTTAATCTTCACATTTTGCAAATGACGTGCAAATCTGGTGCAGCTGTGTGCCAGTAAGGTTATCACTAATAGGGATCTGGATTTGAGGAGAAATTAGATTAATGGGCCGGAAGACACTGAATACCCCAAACAAATAAGGCTGTTTTTCACCAGCCATGCACAGGGGGGGCATGCTTGGCGCACCTCGGCCAGAATAAGCAGCCAAGTTGAAGCCTCAATTAGGTTAACCATCTCACAATTCTGTCTCTCTCTCTCTCCGTCAACCCCCAACACCCCCACCCTCTACTGCTGGTGAAGAGATCGATTCTGCCCGGACGGTAAATGAGCCCACTGTCCCATAGCAAATCCACACAACCCTATTAGTTTCAGGGAAGAGTATGTATACAAATAAGACATAAAATTGACACAGCAGTTTAGACAGCGGCAAAACATGCACAAACACACTCTCACACACACATACACACACACACACAGACACACATCTTGCTCAGAGCCATCTGTGGGACATAATTTAGCAGGGAATCAGTCATAGAGATGCTCCTCATATCAACATCATATGCTGCAAATGGGCACGCATGCTCTTTCTGGCTCCAAGGGACGTAATGGAGGAGGACAGTGATGACGTAACCATGGATACAGATTGCCCTCTCAATGTCCCCAAACTCTCACACACACACAGACACACACAAGCAAGATAAAGATTTTGTGCATATGTACAGTTGCAGACAGTGTGACTAATACACACAGACAAGCATGTGTACACCCCCCACACACACACACACACAGAAAACACAACACACACACACACACACACACACACACACACACACAGAAAACACAACACACACACACACACACAGAAAAACACAACACACACACACACACACACACACTCTCTCTCTCTCTCTCTCTCTCTTTTCTTCCTTCCAACATGGATATCACAGACAGTAAAAAGAACCAGCCCCCACAGGCTTCATGGCTAACTCCTTAATGGGAGTTAGGATCATCAAACGATCACAGACACACTGATCTAATCAACAGGCCAAACCATCAACCATCAGCCCATCTGCTATGGGCAGAGCCTGTATCTGCACTCTGACATAGTCATAATTATGACCCAGAGCGAGCTGCACTGCTCTCTGCACTAATAACACTGCCATGCTTTACTGACTGACTGAGTTTTACCACGCGTGCTGCCTTCTCAATTCTTATCTGAGAGAGGGACTGCACAAATGGCATTAAAAATATCTGTATGACATGGAGGCAGCTTGTTCAGATGCACTGCGTGCACTGCATGCCTGCCCTGGAAGCATCCGTGATGGACTGCCATACGTGAAGTGCTAGACTGACGAGAAACAGCAAACATCTGAAAAAAAAGAAAAGAACGTTGATCAAATCAGAGCTTGGATGTGGCCGTGGATGAGGAATAGGGTGTCGTCTGCTCACTTTGTCATTATGTTCCACACGAAAAGGTACTTATCAGGTGTGGGAGGTGGTGCGACGTGACATATGAGAAGCGTGAAATTAAAATCAATGTGTTTGGCACCAGGACCTACCCGTGGGGGGTGGGGAATTACTCTACATAGATAGTCATGTGCTTGGCAGTTGACTTATTAAACACCTGAGCGTTTTGGCCAGATGACGGATGCCACTTTTGAAGGGCCCTGTGGATACAGGTGCCACATGGTCAGCGTTAAATGACCCGTAAACCGGGTCAAACACCCCTGCACAGCAAATGATACAGGAGGCTTGTTCACAGCTCATTTGACAGTTTCTTCCTCATTTAGACAGGGAGGCTTTTTAGTGTGCTGTGTGTGTGTGTGTGTGTGTGTGTGTGTGTTTTTTTCTCTAGTTCGTCTGTGCTGTTTGAGTAGCAGCAGCAGAAGCAGCAGCGTTGTGGAGAGTGAATTTCAGTGTTGCCTGTGAGCTTTTGGGGATTGTCAAGGAAGAGAAGACACTGAGAAACTGAGGAGCGGCAGAGAAACCAAAGACTCTGTGCAAACATGAGCGCTGCCAACCATACTGTACGAGAGCATAACAACCTTTTCCCCTGCACTCTCAAAATCCACAGGAATGCATCACAAAACTTTCCCTTTTGATTTTGATTTTTGAATTTTTTGTCTGACTTGACTTCTTTACTTAGTCGTGAGACAAACTGGCCTATATATTACAGTTCAGCATGGCGGACGATGTTAACCTGAGCGTACTGCACGTGTCCTCCACTGTGACCACATTACTGCATTCATACTCTCTCTCCCCGCAGTGGCCGCACCAGTCGAGGGATCGTCAGACGTGTCAGTGGCCGCACCAGTTGAGGGATCGTCAGATGTGTCAGTCGCCGATGGACAAACGGGCGGACCTCCACCGGGAGCGGTCCTGTGCCAGACACGCGTCGGGACGCACGCTGGCCGCAGAGGGCACCTCGCTCGCTGCCCCTCCACTTCTCATGCTCGTTCGTCATCCCCCCAAAACCAAAGTGACAGATCCTCCAATCATCCATTTATTACTGAAGGCGGCGCCCAATAAATATTTGCCTGACCTGACACAGTGAGTAATGACAGAGCGGGGGGCCTGACAAATGACACCGCTCCAGAATTTCAAATTGCACTTTTTTATTTTTTGCTCCTTCTGCTCATGTCTTTCTTTCTCTCTCTCTCTCTTTTTCTGTCTGTCCCCCTCTCTCTCTCCTTCTCTCTCTCTCCCACCCTCCCTCTCCCTCTCTCTCTCCTTCCCTTCCCCTCTCTCTCTCTCCCCCTTCCTCACTCACTCTCTCTCTCCCTCCCTCCCTCCCTCTCCCTCTCTCTCTCTCCCCCTTCCTCCCTCACTCTCTCTCTCTCTCTCCCTCCCTCTCTCTAGGCCCAGCTGTAATGCATGCATCGGGGCAGAAGGGTGAGGCTGGGAGATTCATGCAGCTCTCACCCCTCTGTACCACACCATTAGCCTCTAGGATTGCGCAACACAGATGGCTAGAGTGTTGGGTGGGGGTGGAGGTGGGGGTGGGGTAGAGGGGTTGAGTTGGGGCAGCAGAGAGAGTCCTTACTGAAGACTCCAGAGCAGCTCCCAGCACAGGACAAATCATCAGCTCAAGTCCAGTTACAGCACAGTGCACTGAAGAGCCGGGGAGTCGGCCAGATAGATGGACACAGTTGGATAAGTGGCAGACTGGGTCCTTATAGGACACTGCTTCCCAGAGTGGGGAAGTGAGGACATAACCCCTAGACATGCGGGATGAAAATGGTGACAAGATTCCAGAGGCAAGGAGTAACCTCAGGGTATGTGCATATTATAAAGTTAGAAACACACACACACACACGTGCGCGCGCACAACACACAACACACACACACACACACACACACACACACACACACACAAGACTCAACTCAACAATGCAAAAATACAAGCAAAATTACAAAGACAGATGTGCATATTTGGCTTATGCAAATCGCCAAGCACAAAGGTTACAGAGGGCAATAAAAGTCACTCTTTTAGAAAATATTTTAAATATGAAAAAGCAGAATTAGCACCTCTGTCACACCAGTGCAACACCCCTCAATGTGGGCTCTGGACACAGCAGTTAGCACCGATAATCCTGTTGGGGCAATCTTTATCAGCATTTATATATATGTATCTGCTGCCGAACCTAAATATAATATTCCCTGGGAATCAGAGATAGCACGGTGGGAGGAAAAATCTCCCCAAGTCCAGAGGGAAGGCAGTCACTGAGACCATGTTGAATTACCCCAGCAACCCTGCCCTTATCTGATGCTGGAAAGCTGACCTGAGCTGCCAACGTATGTGTGTAGAAGTGTGTGTGTGTGTGTGTGTGTGGTGTGCGTGCGTGTGTGTGTGCGTGTGTGTGTGTGTGTGTTTTTGTGTGTGTGTTTGTGTGCGGTGGAGGCAAGCTTCCCTACCGGCATTTAAGCACCGTGACGGACGTGGTGGAGCTATCAGGTGCTGGGATCCTGGTTGTGTGGTTTTGGGGCCTCGGAGCGGGGATCAGGCACGGTGTAGGAGGAGATAATGTGAGCGGGGGAGGGAGGGTCCGAGGAGCGAAGCGGGCGGGCCGAGGGGTTCCGGATCTTTCTCCATATAGTGACAAGGCACTGGGTCCGCAAGCTGTGCTGAGATCGGCTGTACAGCTATGGCTACAGCAGCTCCGCACATGACGCTCTGGGCCCACGGCCCACTCTAAAACCTTTGTGCAGTAACCTACCAAGAGGCATTAACATAAAGTGTATGCATGTGACATGCATGCACACACACACACACACACACACACACACACACACACACACACACACACACACACACACACACACACACACACACAAGACTCAACTCAACAATGCAAAATACAAGCAAAATTACAAAGACAGATGTGCATATTTGGCTTATGCAAATCGCCAAGCACAAAGGTTACAGAGGGCAATAAAAGTCACTCTTTTAGAAAATATTTTAAATATGAAAAAGCAGAATTAGCACCTCTGTCACACCAGTGCAACACCCTCACGTGTGGGCTCTGGACACAGCAGTTAGCACCGGATAATCCTGTTGGGCAACTTTATCAGCATTTATATATATGTATCTGCTGCCGAGCCCAAATATAATATTCCCCCTGGGAATCAGAGATAGCACGAGTGGGAGGAAAATCTCCCCAAGTCCAGAGGAAGGCAGTCACTGAGACCATGTTGAATTACCCCCGGCAACCCTGCCCTTATCTGATGCTGAAAGCTGACCTGAGCTGCCAACGTATGTGTGTAAGTGTGTGTGTGAGTGTGTGTGTGTGAGTGTGCGTGCGTGTGTGTGTGCGTGTGTGTGTGTGTGTGTTTTTGTGTGTGTGTTTGTGTGCGGTGGAGGCAAGCTTCCCTACCGGCATTTAAGCACCGTGACGGACGTGGTGGAGCTATCAGGTGCTGGGATCCTGGTTGTGTGGTTTTGGGGCCTCGGAGCGGGGATCAGGCACGGTGTAGGAGGAGATAATGTGAGCGGGGGAGGGAGGGTCCGAGGAGCGAAGCGGGCGGGCCGAGGGGTTCCGGATCTTTCTCCATATAGTGACAAGGCACTGGGTCCGCAAGCTGTGCTGAGATCGGCTGTACAGCTATGGCTACAGCAGCTCCGCACATGACGCTCTGGGCCCACGGCCCACTCTAAAACCTTTGTGCAGTAACCTACCAAGAGGCATTAACATAAAGTGTATGCATGTGACATGCATGCACACACACACACACACTCACACACACACACACACACACACACACACACACACACACAGGAAGAGATACAACAAAGCAAAAATATTACAGAGACAGATATGTGGCTCATGCAAATGCTATCACCCTTAGGCCATGCTAACAGAATGTTAAAGTTTCATAAGTCACTAAACTTGCTCACAGACAACAAATACAGAAGTGGACAAACACATTAAACATAACGCTTGAACTTTTACAAAACTTCCAGATTAACATAATCACTCTTGATCTCTATGATTTCTGTATAAGTAAGCATTAGTATATATACTCTTTTGATCCTGTGAGGGAAATTTGGTCTCTGCATTTATCCCAATCCGTGAACTAGTGACACACTTAGCACACAGTGAACACAGTGAGGTGAAGCACACACTAATCCCGGCGCAGTGAGCTGCCTGAATCAACAGCGGCGCTCGGGGAGCAGTGAGGGGTTAGGTGCTTTGCTCAAGGGCACTTCAGTCATTCCTACTGGTCAGGGTTCAAACCGGCAACCCTCCGGTTACAAGTCCGGAGCGCTAACCAGTAGGCCACGGCTGCCCCAAGAGAGTACTGCGTTGGCTGTGCCAACTATGACTGACTGAAAATATCCTTTGGATTTTGTACTTGCTTAAAAAAGGTAAAAACATTTTCTAAGAGAAAGTGGCATAAAATGAATGTGAAAAATAATGGCCTTGGCTAACAACAGACAAACAAATGGAAGACTGATGCTTTGCATCTGATACAATTAGACACAATACCAAGCAGATATCGATTTCCCGCCCAATCCCTAAAAGACATGCATTGTTCTCCTTGTGAGATTATGCAATACATTTCATCACATGCACCCCTTTCCTGGAGTCATGTGACCCTGCTGGCATTTCAACAGTGATTCAACGGTAAATAAACGTTATAAACGTTTTAAAAAAAACCTTATAACGGGTGAATCAACGTTGAATTATGTGTTGGATTTGCAAATTGAACGAATCAACGTTGATATCGCAACATTATTTAAACATCCGCCATTTCAACATTGGTGCTGATTTCCTTGATTTCTTATTTTACAACCATTTGTCAACATTTTACAATTAGCATTAAAACAGTGTTTCAACATTGACACAACAACTGACATTATTTCACCTATAATTCAACTTTGATTTTCTTGACCTTTTTACAACCAACGTTGTTTCAATTTTTGTCTACATACCCTTTTACAACCATTTAGCATTAAACATTGTTTCAACATTGTTTCAACATTGACGCAACAACTGACGTTATTTCCCCTATATTTCAACGTTGAAGGTCGGTCGTGTGCCGGCTAGGGAGGTTTGCTGTGTGAAATGGGAGGAAGAGAAAAACAATGAGAAGAGAGAGAGAGAGAGAGATCAGGCATCATGACTTCCACATACCACATGGCAGGCCAGAGCAGCAGGAGCAGCCTACGTATGCAACAGTGCTGAGAGACTCACGCAGCACTAAACTAGCAGAGATCAGAGATCTGCTAGACATCATATGCACACGGCTAATGGACTAGTCGTGAGTCATACAGTACCAATATATTAATTACAACTGTTTATTAATAGTAACCATAGCAATGTCTAAATAATAGTGATATTTATGCATATATATA
>NC_063194.1:6125519-6138019 GCF_017589495.1 Alosa alosa
TAGCTCACTATTTTTTTTCTGTGTATTTCTCAAGATTGATAGGAATAATTATAGGCTGGAAACTTAGCTTACATTGGGCTAGATTGACAGCTGCAAAGCAGAAGGAGAAAGCAGCATGCCAAAACGCTATGGGACGATTGTTTCTCCACATAAGGAGCCAAGGGATGCTGCTAACAGAAGGTGTGTTAGTACATACATAATACCTTCTTAGAAATATTTGTCTGTTAGCTGTAGTTGGGTGATTTTGGCCAACAGTGTTAAAGTAAAGTGAACAAACTAATGTTTGCTTGCGGTGTGTGATCCGCACCACCATGCAATCACCTCAATTACAAATTCCCAAACAGTTCCAGGAGATTGTCAGGCCATGGCAATGATGCAATGCTGAATCAGCAAGGGCAGAATGATGTTTCAGATCATGAGGGAGGGCAGAGTAACGGAAACTCAACTGCAGTGGAGGAGATTTACCTTCCACCTCAACTAGGGAGCTCAAAATGGCAACAGAGAAGAGGTAAACTATCCATATCTGAATCTGTAGCCTTTATGTAGTATGTGCAGAAACTTAGAACGTAATACACAGAAAAACTCTGCTGTTGTTTTGTTCTCTCATCAGGTACAGGCAGTGGGGCCAACCTGGACTCAACAGAGAGGTACACTGTGGACATCAGTAATACAAGCCTGGGTGAGCAGCTGGGACTTGAGATCCTCAAGCCACCTGATCTCTTTTCTGTTCCACTTTTCTGCTGCTGTCACGTTAAACATCACCCAGCCTAAATATCAGTAATAATGAACTACAGTTGATATGATCAAAGATGCTCTCTCTCTCTCTCTGTCTCTCTCTCTCTCTCTCTCTCTCTCTCTCTCTCTCTCTCTCTCTGTCTCTTAGAGGTAGAGAGGACAGTGTCAGAGAGTAAAAAAAGCCCCCGCAAAATGAACCTCCTGCACCGGTCGAGTACAGCCTTGTGCAAACTTGGACTGTCTGAGGCGGAGATCAAAACGGAGATAGAGAATGGTGAGAAATGCGTCACGTCTAGCTGTGCTGTGGCCATGAAAGAAAGTGCTTGTGCAGGCCGCCAACAGGGACAGCTGGCATGGCAAGGTCTACCCGTCCTCTGAACAGTTTGCTGGCTACGGACTGTTTGAGAGAGTTGGGTTATGTCCGGTCCAGGACATCAATCTTATTTCACACAATCCAATGGCCTGTCATTCTTAGCAACTCATTGCCACAGACTCTTGTGTTGTTTTGTGCATTAGACAAGTTGGAGCTGGTCAGAGACCTAGTGAAGATGCCACGTAAGCCAAGAGCCCAGGCCATACGATCGCTGCCAGTGAGCTGTGACGAGAAGAGGAACATTAGGTAGACAAGAGGAACATATACCCACAGTAGTTATAGATATATATTACATATACAGTATATATACTGTAGTTGATATATAGGTGCTATATACAGCAAATATAATAGAAGTGTAGATAAGCTATTCTCTACCATGAAATTGCATACTCATATTGAAAGTAACTCTAGTATGTGTCATTTATTTTAACACAGCACTTAAGGCATTGTATTGTATTGTATTGTATGGTATTGTATAAGGCAATTAGTATTGGTATGTTGAAATAAATCACACACATAGGGAGCTAGGTTCATTGTGAGAGCTTCCTCTACAACTTTCCAGGTCTTTTCTGGCACCTGTCTTTTTTATGTGTGTGAATGTCTTTCTTCAGTCATTCAGGAGTTTTGTTCATTTTAGCTGCTTTCCCTTCGGTCACAGGAATAGAGTGCTCCAAGCAAAGTTTTCCAAAGACTCCGTCAAGCGCACATGTTGCACAGACTGCTCGGAGCGAGTCTCACTGGTGAGCATGAGGCCTATTATCCATCATTTGTCTGAAAGCTGTAGAGCTGAGCTCAAAAAGGATTTGTCTTGTTTGAAAGGCTGCTCTCAACAGACTTCCCCTTGTCTGTGGGAAGCAGGTGAGCTCTCAGAAAATAACACTTCCCCCATAGACGTGGATCAATCCCAAGCTAAGAGAAGTATGAAAAAGGGAAAAAAAAAATCCAAAAACTCTTTTTGTTCAAGGAACAGAGCCAAAAAGCAACCCTTTGGTCCAGCCCCTTTAGCACAAGGCCAGTAAGGTCAGTAATGCTATTGATCAGTGTTACCAAAACTCCTAATCTTCCTAATTCTATTTAGTTTTATTTGTAATTGTAATCTCGACATCATTGAAAATGAGGGCTGCCATAAATTAATTTCCAAGGATTAAATATAAGCTGAATGAATGAATCTTGATAAGCTGAATGAATGAATCTTGAAGTTGGAAAGACACCCTGTTAGCAGATACAAGACAATTAAGGTAGGGCTACATATTTTTGACTGCTGACAGTTGGGGTTTCCGCATTCAGCTAAGTTCAAGGACCAGAGCTAAAGAGCAACTTCTGGTCCAACACCTTAAACACAAGGCCAGTAATGCTATTGATCACTCAACAAAACATAGGAAACCGTGCTCCAACACCTTAAACACAAGGCCAGTAATGCTGTTGATCACTCAACAAAACATAGGAAACCGTGACATACTGTATTTTCCTATCCTTGAAGTTGGAAAGTCATCTTGCCAAACAGATATAGTACATGAAAGTGGGGCTGCTGATTTAGGTTCATGAAGGTCATTCATGAAGGTGTGGTTGCAGACTTGTAGCTGACTGCTGGGGGTTTGTCTCACTTAGTACCTGGCGCTTCTCTTGTGCGTGTCCAGTCTTTACGCAGGTGGTGGCTGCACGTGTGGCACGGCGCCCTGAAGGAGATTGGCGGTTGGTTCGACTCGGCCGTCCTCACCTACTTCTGCTTCATCAAGTGGCTGTTCATGTTCAACGTCTTCCTGCTGGCCTTCAACCTGAGCTTCATCACCGTGCCCGAGATTGTGCACATGTACAACAGCACCACCAACAGCACCTTTGAAGGCCTGGACCTGCTCACTGCCGCTGTGAGGGACACCATTCACTCTACCACACACACTACACTACACCGAGGAGGGAGTTCATTACAGGATAATATGACATGAGTTAATATGAGAGGATACCTCCTCTCCTAACGCTTCTGACAACCTGACACACCTGATGCACACTTACCATGCTCCTCCCTCTCTTCCCTCCTCTAGCTCCTCCCTCTCTTCTCTCCTCTACCTCGTCCTTTTACCACTTTCTCCTCCTACCACACTGTGACTAGTACTTATAATGTAGGCTTTCCTATCCCCTAGTATTAGTATTGACAGATACAGATGGTAATTCCCAGCTAAGGTCTCCTCTGCACTGTATTTTATGTTATTCTACTACTGTAGGTCGTGGCTACCAAATTAATACATGTAAATGACACACACACCCCCCCCTAACAGGTGATTCTTATTTGTGATGTGTATAAGGACTGAGGACAGTGTCATGTACAAGTTTGTCTGTTTGTCTCTCTGCAGGGTTACTTTCACAAGTCAATCATGTTTTATGGAGGCTATAATGGTGAGGTGATAAAGGCTGGCTCTTATGACATGCAGCTGGCATATCTGTTAACCATGTTAACATATATGATGCTGTGTGGCATATCTATTGTGTACAGGTAAGACTCAGGCAGCTTTAAAAGCCTTAAACCCCAATCATTCAAACGTATCATACAATTTAACAGGAATTACTAAATTGCTTTGGATATGCACTGAACCATCCCTGTTGTTTTAGTTTGGGTAAATCAGTGTGGAAGAACGTGATTGTTTATAGCCCTGCCACGGGTGGTGCGTGGCGTCTGTTATGCAGCTGGGACTTCAGCATCTTGAATGAGAAGGCCATCCACAGCTTCCAGAAGAAGCTGTTTATCCAGATCAAGGTGCTCAGACAGTTAAGCAGTGTGTTAATACTGTACATGTATTAAAAAGTAAATATTTGCCTGGAAACACAGAGCAGTCAACTCCATGTAAAACCATAGCCATGTACCGTATGCTGTTGTAATATTGTCATATATTGTGGTTAAAGTGGAAGAAAGGGACAAGGACTGAAATATCCAGTCATCCAGACAGTTCATTTACTATTTGCTTTAAATGTGTCCCACCTGAAGGAGTCCTTATTGGATACCACAGAGAAGACTGTGCTTAGTACGCCAGACAGGTTGAGAAATGTCTCTCTCCATCTTGCTGCATGGCTGCTGTACATTGGCCTGGCGTTTGTCTCCTGTGCTGCTGTCTATGTTTTGTCCACATATAACCTAGAAGTGAGTTCACAACAGTCTGAAAATAAAAATGTAATAATGTAGTATTGTAAATGTGGTGTAATTTCAGCCAAAACCCTCTTTGCCGTTCTATTCGAACAAAACATCTAGAAAACGTATTGTTGACTTTCCAGGGCTGCCAGTTGTCAGGCTACAAACATCACAGTAGTATTGATAGTGTGTATTAGCAGGTTATCTAAATGCCTCTGAGACGTTGTCTACTCCAAGCCACCTGATTGTGTTGATGTGTGTTATGTCTCTTGTTATTTATAGATTAAGGTGGCTCTGCATGCAAGAGACTTGAAATCTGAGGCCTTTTTTCTGTTTCTGCCAATTCTGGTTTCGTTCATCAATCTGGTGATTCCTCTGCTCTATGCATTCATCTCCCGATTAGAAAACTACGAGAACCTCCGTGCAAAGCTGTATGCCGGCCTGGCCAGGTGAGGGAATGGCCAAACCTCCATTAGCATGCTAGCTGATGCATTTGTTCAACTTGTGCTTGTGGATACTATAGACATTAAACTTCATAAGTTCCATCCTTTTCCATCTCTCTCTCTCTCTTTGTGTCTCTCTCTCTCACTCTCAGAGATGTCTTGCTGAAGATGTCGATTCTGGGAATCCTGTGTTACTACTGGTTGACTGATGTACCCAGTAACCTCTCTGTAAGTGCACTGAGAATCTGCTGGTGTTTTCCACTCATATCAGAGGGGATCAGATGCATTATGGGACTATGTGAGGTCAGCTTCTGTTGTCCTCCCTCTGTTCTAGTGCTGGGAGTCTTTTGTGGGTCAGGATGTTTACCGAATGGCCATCGCTGACTTTCTGTTCAGTGTGCTGGGATGCATCTTTGGAGAGTACTTGGGCAGGTATGATCATTTTAGCATGAAGCACTTTGCTTCCAATGCCAATACCTCAAGATTTCTATAACTATAGTGTTCTCTCTTTTCTGTCCATCAAGCTTGATCGGAACCAAGTGCATGAAAACTCTTAAACCGCCAGAATTTAATATCACCAGAAATGTTCTCGATCTGATCTATGCCCAGACACTGGTTTGGTAAGCACTCTGTCACGTTCCTTTCATTTTGTTCTCTACTTCTAGTTCTAGATTCTGTCTTTGATTTATTGAGTTATGCATATATACATGATGCATCATTTAAAACAGTCCATACTTTTTTGTATTTTTTTACCTGTTTACAGGATTGGGGTGTATTTTTCTCCTCTGTTGCCAATCATTCAGATAGTCAAGTTGTTCATCATATTTTACATGAAGAAGGTAAAGCTTCACCTTCTAGACATTGGTAGTAGCACTTCGAACATGATGGAATGTACTAGAACAGTGTGCTTTTCCCACTGCTCCAGAGGGGTGTTGTTTTCTTTCTGCTCTTTCTGGTGTGTTGTGTCAGGTGAGCATCAGTCTGATCTGCCGGCCGTCCACTCGAGCAGGCCTCGCCGCGGAGATGAAAACTGCCTTCACAGCGTTGCTCTTCTTCCCCTCGTACATCGGCTCTTTGTTCATAATGGGCTACACAGTGTGGAGGTAGGACACACTACACCTGTGCACATTGAACATACACTTGATTGGAGTGCCTAAGCAGTGAGCTATTTTATACAGTCTATGGCAATGAGCCCCTGCCGTTTTTAGAACAGCTAAGGTGCGTTGATAGTCACAACGCACAACTGAGTATCATATGACTAACATGACAAGTCCTACGCTAAAAACAGGGTAGGAAATTGACACTCATCTTTACCTATCTAACAATTTTAGATAGACACACTGTTCAGATTACTGGTATTTGATTGGAAGTACTATATTTTACTAGAGCATCTGATGAAGCCAAAAACCAGGAAGTACTTTTTACACCTTTTTTTTTTTTTAGTTCTAAAACTTTTCTGTTATCTTAACTGAATCGTGTGGTTTCCCTTCTTTGGTTCACAGTCTAAAGCCCTCTGCCCACTGCGGGCCTTTCCAAGGATTGGATGCGCCCATAGATGCCGTGTCCAAGCTTGTGATTCAGGGCAAGCTCCTGTTATTGCTTCTATCGATCATGCTGTAAGCCTATACACATCAAGCTCACATGTCTGGAATCATAGTTCTATCATAAGGCTTAGATCAGCCCTATGCAAAATTGTATTTTTTATCATAGAACACATGTAGATAATAGATTAGTAATAATGCATTTCTTTCTCTCTCTCTCTCTCTCTCTCTCTCTCTCTCTCTCTCTCTCTCTCTCTCTCTAGCATCGTCCTGTATTTTTTCTGGCAAGTGGTTCAGGACCGGAAACGGCTCATCAGCCTCCTGCGTGAGCAGATCATCAACGTGAGTGCTTATTTCCCCCGGCCCTCAGGGCAGCTCTCCTCTCCTCTCCTCTCCTCTCCTCTCCTCTTCTCTCCTCTTCTCTCCTCTGCTCTCCTCTCTTTTCTTCTCCTCTCCTACCTCTCCCCTTCTCATCTCCTCTCCTCTCCTCTTCTCTTATCTCTGCTTTCTTCTGCTCTCTTCTTCTCTCCCCTCATCTCCTCTGCTCTCCTCTCCTCTCCTCTCCTCTCCTCTTCTCTTATCTCCTCTCCTCTGCTTTCCTCTGCTCTGCTCTGCTGTCCTCCCCATCCATCCCTGCTCCATTAGCCCTACTTCCTCTAGCCCAAACGTTAAAAGATTGATTTCCTCGGGAGCTGCCCGCCCTCATCCTCGGTAATCCTTTTCATTTCTTGTGCTGCGTTTGGCCCTGTCAGGAGGGGAAAGACAAGGCCTTCCTGCTGGGGAAACTGCGCATGGCACAGGGGGGCACGGCCAGACCTCAGGTGAGTCGTCTTTATTTACTGCAAGCAGAGCGCTAAGCTGCACGGCACTTAACCTTGAGACACCGCGAGTTACGGCCTCAAATTGATTTAATGAGAGGAGCTTTCACTAAAGGAGTCAGACAGAAGGCAGCAATTTGTTGACCACGGAGGAGGCTGGAGAAAGAGAATGCTCACTTTGTTTAGCTTACGAGCTTGCACTCATGCACAGCAGTGGGTTGTGGGTGTTAGAAGTGTTAATGATTCAGCCGTGGGAATTATGTTGTAAATACAGGACTTCAAAGGCATTTTCTAAATTATTTTAATGCTGTGTTATTAGGCTAGATGTTTTAGATGGTACATCTGACAAGACGTTTTGTAAAAATACTAGAAGTGACAGCTTGGTTGTTAAAATAAGAACAGAAGCACAGCTTAGATGTGCAACTACAGACGGCTGATAGAGAGCCAGAAACGTGTAATTATGTAAATGAATGCCCAGAATAATAACGCTGACATTTATTATTTTCTCCATCAAAGGGGGGCACTTAATTCCACATCCTCAATTATTCAGATTTTACTGCATTTGTTTGTCTGCACTGCGAGAGTGAGAGAAAAGACTGCTCGTGTGAATAGAGAAAGTATGTCAGTAAACAAAAGCACATGCGTCATTATGAGGCGTTCATGGCACACTGTATGCTAGACCCCAGATGATCTTGTCCTTGTCCTTTCAACAGCAGTGAGTGAGTGAGTGAGTAAGTAGCACAAAGCCAGGCTCTCTGCTTTTCAGGTGCACTTCCTGGATGAGGGGGCACAGGCTGTCAAAAGGCCGACGACGTTCAGAGTGCCCCAGAGCACGGCAGGCCCCAGGGGGCTCAGAAAGGGTAGTAGAGTAGGGCCAAGCAGGCCAGCAGCAGCAGAGAGTGCCCAGGCGTCCGCCCCAGCCCCGACCCCAGTGCAGCCCACGCCTGCCGCGTCTGTGGAGTCTCCACAACAGCAGCCGCAGCGCGCGTCTGATCGGAGAGCCTCCACTGCGGCACAGGGGAACAGCCCGGCGCGGTCAGCCGGCCAAGGCCAAAGCCCCCGCGCCGCCCCCGTGGAGAGGCAGCCGGAGAGCCCCGGTGTGGGTAAGGGCAGCCGGGTGGAGTGCTGGGTGGAGGACGAGAGGCCGGACAAGCAGGGCTCCTCCCCAGCTCCTCCGACTCCTGCTCCCCAGCTAGCCTGGGGCAGCACGACCACAACACCCCCGAGGTTCCCCCGACTAGAGCCCCTTACTACGCGTGGTGCCCAGGCAGCACTGACCAGACTGTCAGACAGGACTCCCAGACCCAAACGCTGACATGAATCACATCAGGGAAATCAGGGGTTACTTTTATGTCAGATAGATTACATTTTCTTTATTGGTGGTATTCTAGAATTCTTAGTCTTTGGGCCTAATTTCCAGTGGCTATGAAGATGATGCTGAAATTGTTAGCTGCGATTATTGTATGCTTTGTTTTTGGAACTTACATGTTCACTTTTTCTCTATGTGTTTTCTCCTCAGGAGTGTTGTGATGATTTCAGTTCTTGATTCCATCATATTGGATTAATAGGGTAAATGTTTACATGTTTCTGACACAATATGACCAGAATTGCCTCATTATTGTATCCTAATGACAATAAACTGTTGTACTAAAATGTAGGTGTCGCCCTGCTTTGGACAGTTCCATCTTCTTCAGGTTGACCCTCGGACTGGGAGGAGATACAGAAATAAACATTCTGCAGTTTCCAGTGCAGTGATTTCCTTTGACCACAAGGTGGCACTGTAGATCAAAACTCTCTTCTAAAAGCCCCTCTCTAGCCAGATGTTAATGATATGTTTAAAGGAATGCACATGAACATCGAAAGTTATGAAAGAATATAGGATGCCTTGCCAAATACTCACTTCAAAGCCATTCGTGGTTTTGGTAGCCTAATTATTTGTGGATTGACTGTGGAACTGTACACATCCAAGAAATGAATGTACTCTTTCTGTATACACTGCCTATAGTTGTATGCACAATTGCACATCCATGCAAATACCAAGTGTAGGGAAATGACAACAAAAAAAGAGGCAAACTTTAGAGTAACAATGAGACATCTGTGACTGAATGTTAACAGTTTTATTGTGAAAAAGTCATTGTTTTTCATACACTAGGAACTGTACAATCAATAATTTAAAAACAAATGTTCGCTGTTTTCCAAGAACACTTGATCATTTTTCATTGAAGTTACACAGCAGCTTAAACCAAAGGAAAACTAGTGTTTACAATTGTATTTTCATAATGTCAATAACACTTCCCTTTATCCAACCCAACAGAGGGAAAAAAATCAGAGATCGCTTGGTCTTCCGCACTATCCTCTGAAAACATTCCTTTCAAAATTCATTCACATCCACCCCGAAAATATTTTAACAAGAAAACAAAAAGTCTGAATATATATAACTGGATCAACATTTGAGGCGTCATTAAAAAACACAATAATACAAAATTAAAAAATACGTAGTCGAAACGCTCTTTTCTCTAGCTAAGTCACATAGTTTTGCTGCACCCTTATGATGTGCGCCACAGAAAAATACAAACATCTCTCCCCTTCCCTCTGACTACAAACTAATATCTAACCATTCAGCTGTTCAGATACCTGGGTAAAAGGAGGGACCAAAAAATGACACTGTACTTCAAAAACCATTCCTATCGAAGACTCAGGTTTTTTGTTTGCTTATGTTTACTACTTAAATAAGGACACAAAAGGCCTCGTATAGCATCAGCATGCATCGCACAGACCTTGTCTGTGGTGCGACGCTGGTCAACCCTACCACCACACTAGAGATACTGCCCCAGTTGGAACCCTTCGGGAAAAAAAAACAACAAAAACAGCCCTGTGCACTCACTGCTTTCTCTCATAGCAAGCTGTGGAGGGTAACGCTGAGTACTGTTATGGGTGGGTAGAAGGTGGGAGAGCTAAGAACTACACACTGCCCAAGGCCTTCCACCATTCAGCCTCAGGGGTGGGAGGCTTCATCTGGTGGGCCTTGGACTGCAGGCTGGGTCTGATCCCTGAGATAGAGGGAGGGGAGGAGGGAGCAACAGCTTTAATCTTCCACAAAAAAAAGGAGAGAAAGGAGGGGAAAAAGACAGGAGTTTGAGAGGAGAGGAGAGGAGAGGGATGGGGAGGTGAGGCGCTGGGGAGCAGGGCCGGCTGATTGATGAAGGAAACCTCCGGAGACGTGAAAAGAGCATCTATTATTCATCCGCCATGAATCATCATACCCCGAGGAGATGCTCCGCTGAGCCAGAGAGCACACCACACAGCGGAGGGAGGGAGGGAGGGAGGGAGGGAGGGAGAAGTGCTGTGAAAATGACGACGGAGCGCAAGAACATGGCTTTCACTTCTCCAGTGCCATACTTCTCCCAGCGACTGAGATGTGAAAGAACCAGAAAATTACATCCTACGTAAGACTACATTAGTCTCTCCTTTATCTGCTGGTTATCCAAAGAAAAGGAAAAAAAAACTTCATAGGCATTAACAGCATTTTGTGCTTTATTAGGAATGGGGGGGCATTCTTACCACTTTCCTATATATGTGGTTCTATTTATGTCAAGGATGTGTGCGTATAGATTTATGTCCAACCAGTTTTCCCCACTTTGGCACATTCGACATCACAGCCACCCAGACACCATGCATTGTTCTATGTGCAACCAGAGGTCCTATCCTAGTCCTATCTGACTACCTCAAGTGCTTTTGAAAAAACACACACGCTATGTAACACTGAATTCATTTGGGTATGGAAAATCGCATCTGGAAAATAGGGTCCATTTGGGCAGGGAGGACTTAGGAGGGGTGGGGAATACTCGTTTAACTCTCCGCAGCATAGATGAGTTGGGGAAGTAGGCCAGCCGACTTTAGAGGGCTGATTCCAGTATGAGAGGCCCGTGGAAAGGAACACAAATTGCAGGAGCTTCTTTTCATGTGTGGCTGGGGAAGGGTTTGGCACAAGCAGAGCAAGCCAGGGTTGAGCCGGGAGAGGATGCAACAAAACACTGACAGGAAAGAATGGCCCTGGGCTTATTTAAAAAAAGTACTTTTGCTGGATAAAAACAAACTGGTACATTCTGGGAATCAGAGGAAAGGGGATTGGTGGAAGATATGAGGCAAAATATTCCAAATCCACGAAGTGCACTCTTAGTGCACCAGATTTAACCATGACAACAGATGGAGAGACATGGAAACAGAAGGGTTGAAAAAAAAAAATGAAAAAAAAAACACTAAGACCAGACAAACGCATCTCTGCCTAAACTGTCCCCCTGAGGAATGCAGATGTGATCCAAAGAGTAAAAGAGGTCTCAACAACTCATCACAGCAGTGCCCACCCTCCGTCCTCCAGTGGCGGAGCGAGCAAGCAGGCCTCGCTGCAGCCTGCCGTCTTTCCAGGAAGGATGGGAGAGAACACGAGCGATCCACCCACCACCTGTCCTAGTCTAGTGCCCCCCACCCCACCAGCTCTCTGGCCACCTTCAGACGGGAAATTGCTGAGTGGAGCTCCCTGCAAGCCAACAAACATCCATCATCTTAAAAACTGGGCAGACGCAAAATGTCCCCACAAATTCAGGTTTGCAAGGGTAAAAATAGAGACACTGTCAAAGAGTTCATAGTGTGTGCAAATCACCATTTGCAGTGTCAAGCTATTTAAAAAAAAGAAATAAAAATAAAATATATCTAATTAATTTCCTTGCACAGTGCAAATTCATGTACATAATGTATACACATTGTAGCACTAATTTATTCTGGATGACCACTGAATATATTTTTTTTAAATAAACATAACTGGTATAATTTTGAGCATGCAAGATGCAATGGCCATAACTCATTTTCTTCCCATTCAGGCTTCTGTGGATCTCGATCTCTCCCTCACACACACACACACACACACACACACACACACACACACACACACACACACACACACACACACACACACACACACACACACACACACACACACACACACACACACACACACACACACACACACACACACACACACACACACACATCCTCCAAGGCCATGAGGGTTAAATGGCAGTAAAGGGGGTCGCGTTTGAAGAGCTTGTCATTGTGGGCACGACTCATTGCCAGCATCAGGACCAGGTGTATGATTTGTAAAATCTCAGAAACAAACTCCTCTTCTAATGAGCAGTAGAGAACAGGGAAATAGAGAGAAAAAGATGAGGAAAAAAAAAACTTCAAAAAGTATCGGTCAGGCAAGAGATACCTCATGGCCATCTTATTACTGCTCATCTGAAGAATCCTTCACCTTCACGAGACCTGACGGAAGGCAAGTGCAAGAGAAACCCACGGCACACATCAGAGTTCTCACCAGAAACACCCCGTCCACCTGGACCAGTCTGGACAATCAGCCGACCGCTGGCACCAGCACCAGCATCAGCATCAGCGAGCGGATGGACTGATGTTGTGTAT
>NC_063194.1:6143019-6215519 GCF_017589495.1 Alosa alosa
AGTTAAGAAGTTTTGGAAGTGCACATCAGGCGACGGCGTAGGGCTTGGAGGAGGTACACGGCAAAGCAGAGCTCTGCGAGGCTACGCTGTCAACTCGGCACAGAAGCATAAATTAGCTTCTACAATGCTGCAACCCAAACCTTTACCAAATTGTCAATCGTTAAGATTGGTGTTCCTAGTAGTATACGGCTGAAAAAAATCATCTCTCGTGCTCTAACATTCATGAATCCCTCTCTAAACTCAAAATTGAGCTAGACCAGTCATAGACACATAAGAAGCTTTAAGTTCACAATAATATATAAAGCAAATTTAAAGCGCTATCTGGTCTACAACATACTTGTCTACTGCACTAACCCAAACACTGTTTCTGCTGCGGCTATGCAACGTAGCTGGAACATCTGGAGCCAGGACAGGCGAGCTGCCCGCAACACAGGACAACTGTGGCCGGCATGTGCAGCCATGACATCATCTGACCTACATCATCCACAGACTACACTACACACAGGGTTCTTTCTCTGAGCACCGTGACCCTGAAGAGAGAGGGGCTCTGTCTGCTCCCTAGAGAGCGCCTCCGCTGGGCTGCGCTGCGCTATGCTGCGCTATGCTGCGCTACGCTGTTGACTGCACTCAAGGGAGCCATGGCAACGCCTCAAACAAACACCAGCTTCATGGGGTCGTGTCGAAGGTCAGGGGGGTGTGTCCTCACCTGTGCCCCTCGGGAGTAGGACCTGAAGATAGTGCAGAAACGACCTTGCCCGGAGGTGTCCCTGGAAAACAGAAAAACAAGAGCATGAACGTACGCACACACACAGACACACACAGACACACACAGAGCCACACAGAGCCACACAGACACACACACAGACACAGAGTGAGTATAGGCAGGCTGAAGCAATGTTGTTCTTTCTCTATTCATCACCCCCACCCTATCCCCAGTGGGCGGGACACAGCTGTGGCAAACACAGAGAGGCTGGGGACCAGCTGAGAGCTGAGCTGAGGCAGCCGGCGAGGAAGAGACTAGGCAGTGAACACTCGAGAGTCGCTCGCTCAAGAAGATGAGTCACTGCCCTGCTCCCCTCGCCAGCGCAGCAGTCTCAAGGCACGACAAACGAGTTCTCCACCATGACACAACACTCACACCCTTCATCAACACCAATCCACTGCTCCTGCAAAACAACACAGTTGCTCTTGTCTAATACCTCCCATAACTGGAAAAAGAGAGCCGGAACAAAAACAACACTACAGCACAAACAAATCCATTCCCTTTCAGCATTTTACCATCGATAAGGGAGAGAAACAAATTGGACAAGCAGATCTGTTCTATTTCAATCTCCCTTTGCTCCCTTTGTTCCAATGCGCCCTCACTGAGGTGGAACATACATACGGGAAAGGAATGGCATGGCCTGTAGTGAAAACCAGCGCTGGAGTTGTTTACAGTGCTGGTGGTTTTCAGCACTACCTGCATGCCTGTGTGTGTGTGTGTGTGTGTGTGTGTGAGTGTGTGGTCTGTGGCTGCGGCTCCTGAGTGATTAAGGCCAAAGATAACAGGCCTAGAGGGCAGTCAGAGGCCGCTGGAAAGAGAGAGTACTTAGCCTCTGGTATGCATGTGTGGCAAACGCATTAACAAATCAATGAGCTCGCAGCGGATCTGAGGTCAGCTGGATCCAGACAACAACCGTGAAGCGAATCAGAGGATCGGTGAGCATCTCTTTCTCTGCCCGAAGTTCTTCTTCTCTCTCTCTTTCTTTCCCTCTCTCTCTATCTCTTTCTCTCTCTGAGCTGAAAGCTCACTGGCGTGTCCTGCTTTTGTGTGTTAGTGATGAGGCAGCACTCCCTGAAGTGGAACGCTAAGTGCTGCGACACTAACGTCCTGCCATATTAATGTTCTAATGGATGGCAAGAATGTTTTGGAATGCGAGCTACTCAAGCCGCGTCTTCATGTAGCTGTGAAGGGCGCTTCTCTCGGGCTCTACCCATTAGTTATCCACAACTACATGACCAATATTCACAAGTAGATGGATATGCATTTGAGTGCTTTCTTTTTTTTATAAAACCCATTACGGGCTCCTGCTGTCTTTAGTGTATACAGAAGTGAAACATATCCTCTCAGTCGAGCTGACAAAAGAGGTACTTTTCCATGTGAAAAAGTTATGTAGGATATATGTGTCTCCTGATGAGCCCCCAGACAAAGATTGATGCCTCCCATTTGCCACCCTATCATTTCAATGTGTGTAATTTCCATCCCTGTCTGGGAATGAGGCAGTGTGCAGGGAGACGGGTAGGAGGGGGTCTGCAGGAGAGGAGAGGAGGGGGGGGTCTGTAGGAGAGGAGAGGAGGGGGGGGTCTGCAGGAGAGGAGAGGAGGGGGGGGTCTGTAGGAGAGGAGAGGAGGGGGGGTCTGTAGGAGAGGAGAGGAGGGGGGGGGTCTGCAGGAGAGGAGAGGAGGGGGGGTCTGTAGGAGAGGAGAGGAGGGGGTCTGCAGGAGAGGAGAGGAGGGGTCTGATTCATAGGTCTGCTCCCAGATCTTTTTGACAGTGATGATGATGGTGATGCATCATCTTGATTGATCTTGAAAAAAAAGAAGCAAACCTACTTCGTCCAACATCTTCTACACGACGTTCTACAATATTCTAATGTGGAGGAAGGGCCAGGGTCAGCCCAGAGAGACAAAACAAGACTCTCATAGTGAGAGTTCGTCACTGAGTCAATGTAGGGCAAAATGCACAAACATGAGCATGTGTCAACTCTTGGAGCATCACTAAAATGACAGGGGGAGAGGGGCAGACGTGGCCTACTGGTTAGGGCTTCGGGCTTGTAACCGACGGGTTGCCGGTTCGATCCGACCCAGTAGGAAAAATGTGGGAGGGGGAAGTGGTTGAGCACTGCTCTCCCATGCCCACATCCACTGCTGAAGTGCCCTTGAGCAAGGCACCTAATCCCTCACTGCTCCCCGAGCGCCGCTGTAGCAGGCAGCTCACTGCTCCGGGTTAGTGTGTGCTTAATCTCACTGTGTGTTCACTGTGTATGTTTCACTAATTCACGGACTGGGATAAATGCAGACCAAATTTTCCCTCACGAGATCAAAAGAGTATATATACTAAAACATAATATGTTGAGTGGCCATTCAATTCAGTTCAAAGACAGAAGAGAAAGCAATCAACACACTGGCACTGTGGCACACATCATAATGACACATCTCATCAGGCAGGGCCTATCATTTGATGACGGGGCCTAACTTGTAAAGGAGACAGCAGGCACAGGATGGCTCCTTCAGCTGTTCAGAGAACTGAGAGGAATTACTAGCAACATCACTGGGCATCAAGGCAACGTGGGCTAGTGCTTGTTGGTTATCTTGTTTTTTGTAAAAGGTATTTATTTATATTATATATATGTATTATAAATGTATTGTTTACTCCAAGGGTTCCTATTGCCCTGTAGCTTAAATGTAAAATGTTGCTTTGCTTGAATGTTGTCGATGTAGCTTCAGTAAAAGTTGCTTTGGATAAAAGTGTCAGTAAAGTATAAATGCAACTATACTTTATTCAACTGCTTGGTTGAATTTCCCATTGTCCTGCATTCTTCAGAACGTGCATTAACATATGTTATTTGAACACCTATGAAGTAGATCCATTTTTTTGGCCGTATCACACTTGAATATTAATTCGCCGAATTCGTTGTGAAGTTTAAATGAACGGTCACGTTGCATCCAAGCTGTATAATACAGACGTTCAGAACATAGCAACATTTAGCATATGACGGAGGTGGCTTTTAGCTAGTTGGATGGCAATAGGCTAAGTAAAACAGCGATGTTTCAAAGATTCAAAGGTTCATCAGAATCCTGGGATATGCCCGCTTAACATCGGGAGAGCTGGAACTAACAACTGACCTTGGGCCATAGCAACCATCCATTTAGAACTAACGACTGGCCTTTGGCCATAGCAACCATCCATTTAGAACTAGTAATAGCAGTTTGTCCTGCAAGTTGAGAAATTAGTTGATGTGTCGGAAAGAAGCAGTTCTACAAACAACACAGTTTTAGCGATTAAAACGTTTAAATTATAATAGGAAATGAACACAACGCAAGTGGCAACAGTGGAATAAGTGGGATAATGAACTCCACAGCATTCGATTAACAGAAATGAATGCACTTACGAGGTTTGAACACTCTACCGTGCATTAATTTCTGTTAATCGAACGCTGTGTCGTTCATTATCCCTAACGTATTGCTGTGGGGAAAAGTTTGTTTGTGTAAAGCACATTACACACACCGCATGTTATGCTATATGTATGCGACATGCACAAACATGAAGACAAACACATTTCAGAGTCATTTTGTAGACAACACACTCAAACATCCGACAAGCCCAGAGACGCATTGCACTCAGGGGCGTCATCTCTACCTACCAGAGCTCAAGTTTCACTCTCCTGCCATCCAACAGAATGGTGGTGGTCTTGTAGTCGATTCCTGCAGGGAAGAGAAGACAAAAAACAGAAGTTAGAAGATAAGGGGGGCAGAATTAGTGCCACAGTGGTGCTGCAGTGATGCCCTGGCTGCAGACACTCCCCAGAATGGCTTGGCACAGCAAGGGGGTGACTCACTTCAGGCGGCAAATGTGATTTTACGCCGCTGCTTTAAGTGCCCGAGTCTCTGCAGTGCAGTGCTACGCTATGCTATGCAGTGGTACGTGGGGCCATAGTGATTGCATTTGGGGACTGTGAAAGCCTCCTTCCTTAAGCTCTTATAATAAAGTGAATCGATTATTAGATCACAGAGGCAGGCTGGGCTGGGCTGGCACTGCGCAAAGGAGTAGACGAGGTCAGGTGCAGTGTGTTGAAAGGCCAGGTAAAGGCCTTTCCCAAGCAGTTCTCACATGTGTGTGTGGTGTGTGTGTGTGTAGTGTGTATGCGCATGCAAGGGTGTATCCACAAGTAGGTGAACTTTATCCAGGTGAGATGGTACATAAAGTACATAAAGAGGCCATCAGAACAGGTGATGGGCCATCAGGGTCTGCTCTCATTTATTTCCTCCTGTCTCATACACCTGCTTCTTATCTACTTTCCTTGCTCTCTTTTTCCCCTCTCTCTCTTCCTCTCTCTAGCTCACACACACACACACACACACTCCCTGTTCTCTAGAGGCTTCTTCCCTCCATGTCAAAGCACAGAGGCAGAGCAGCAGGATGGGAGTTTTTTGCTTCTGCGCTGCTGCGTCTCAGCTGCTGCGGATTGTTTTAAAACCTGTTTAGCATTTTAATGGCTTCTCTGCTGGCAACAAAAGCCCATTGTGTGTCGCTGAAACCCCCCACCCCATACACACACACACACACACACACACACAACCAATACTGCCGCCACCACCATAAGGCATACAGCGACAGCCAGCAACTGTCATATTCACAAAACCAAATGAGCTTGTCTTATGTGCTGGTTCATCCTTTCGTACACTCTAATAATCTGATTACCTGTAATGCTGACAGCCAGGAACAATGCGGACAACAGGCGAGGACGCACAGATGCCAAGCACATTCGTCATGACGAGACGGGCGTAGCGCTGCAGCTGTTTATGCCCACCCACCCACCCCCATCCCTACCACATCACCGCCACCGATGCCAACACTACCGCTGTCTGTCTCTCTCCCTTACTCTCTCACACACACACACACACACACACACACAGAGAGAGAGAGAGATTGATTGATGCTGTGCACACTCCCATATCATCCCTTCATCCAAGTTGTTTGCTCTCCACATACACAATCTGGCAGGAGCTGAGAGATTAAAAGGCATGAAGGGAGGATCAGCGATGAAAAACAAAATGGCAACAAGGATGATGCGGCGGGGATGGGATAGGGTGGGGGGATGGTGGGCTGCCTGGTACAGAAGAGAGGGATGCAAAACGAGGAAGAGAGGGTGAACGAGAAACCAAACGCTGAGTGAGCAAGGCTGGATGAGACAGCAGCCAGACGCGAGAAACAACACAAAGACAAAACACAGATTGGAAGAGGAGTAAGATAGAGGAGTAGAGATACAATGGACACATGCAGGGGGGCACGAGAAGAGCGAGGAGACAACAGCTCAACAAGGACAGGACAAGCATAGTCTTTTTTTGGGCCCAATTCCTTCTTCAAGCCTTCATGACCTGGTGACAGAACAAGCCTGAGAGGGGGGAGAAAGGGCTCCCCGCACATTTGGTCTGACAGATGCCTAGAAAGAACGAGAGCAAACAGGAGGAAGAGAAATAGAATGAAATGACAGAAAAAGGAGAGAAAGATAGAGAGGAATAGGGGGAGGGAGAGTGAAATCGAGAGAGAGAAAGAGGAAAGAGAGAGAGAACGAGAGAAAGAGAGAGAGAGCGAGACAGAAAGAGAAAGAGAAGCAAGAGGAAAGCTGTCCAGACAGGGAGAGCAGCTCAGCTCAGCGCTGAAGGCAGGCAGGCTGTCCAAGCCTCCATTATTAAACATGCAGAAGAGAGCCTAATGAGGAGGAAACGGCTCTCGGCCTCAGCTTACACTTAAAAGGGAAGAGGGGGCTGCCATTTGATCCATGCAACCCGTCTAATCACATCTCTCTTCCTCTTTCCAAAAACCACACCACCAAATGCACAACTCCCTAATCCATGACCAGATGCTGTTAAAACCAGTCCTTCAAACACACACACACATCATAACCCCCCCACAAACCCTATGTTTTTCTCCTCTCAGAAAAATAAAACAATCCCAATCATGCTGGTGGTGAATGGATGCTAACATGTCCTCCTTTCCAGCCATCCCTCCCATGTCAGCATGTCCTGCTGCTGGCTGTTTGTCAGGTCCTGTTGATTGGGCGTGTGGCCCGCCTCACAGTCACAGCAGTGGCAGCATCACTGTGGTGTGCAATTATCAACTCAGCAGCACTGCACTGCCAAAGCCCCTCACACTGAAATTATGCAAGGGGGTAAGAGAAGGAGGCGAGAGGGCAGAGGGAAGAGCTGTGGGAGTGTGTGCGTGTGTGTGTAATAGCACAAAGGCATTCACGACAGGGAATTATAACCTAGACATTATTAGGTCAATTATAACTCTGCGGTATTTAACAGGTGGTATTGACTTTTCGCCATTTTCCCCTAAACGTTACTTTCAGTGAAGCTGGTGAGGAAAAACCTGGTGAACTCTCTATGTTCCAGAGCAGCAGGCCCACTTCTGGAGCACATTCTTAAAAGCAAAGCACAGCACAGCACAGCACAGCACAGCAGCCAAAAATCTGCTTGAGCTCAACAAAAGCAATGTCATTCTAAGCTACCCAGTCCTCCCAACACATACTGCTCTTTTTAAAGCAGTGTTTCGTCTTGCACGGTAGGCCAAACACACACAAAGACGGCCCGGGAGGGTGTGGATATGATTGACAGGTGTGTTCTGTCAGGTGCACTGAAGAAGAAGCATATGCAATCCCTTGGGGGAGAAAAAAAGTGGAAAGTCTGGTTTTAACACCTCCCACCATTTCTGAAGGTGTGGACCAGGCAGCACGGATGTAAAGTCATGTTAACCCATTATGTCTGATGCCGGTGGCGCAAATGGAGGATTTTCAACAACCTTGAAGGAATTTGGGCACACTGAGCTGAAGGCTAATAAAGTAAATTCCCATTTCACAGAATGCCTTCTCCTACGCTTGGACTTGGCAGCCATTGGACGTTGTTTAGCTGTTCCAAAACACTGTTCTTGATCTGTGCTCAAGATTGAAAAAAACATTGAGTTGCAACCAAAAACATGTATTACAGTGGGGAAATGTCTGCATAATACCTCGCCTGCTCCTCTCTATTGAAATATTTACACACATGCCGCTTGAGCTTGAGGGAGAGAGGGAGAGGGAGAGAGAGAGAGATAGAGAAAGAGAGAGAGAGTGAATGAGAGAGAGGGAGGGAATCAATTCCAGTAAAGAAGCCTAGAGCGTTCCCTAATCGAAAAAAAAAAAACAGCTTTGTGTTCCACATTTTTTAATGATGAAGACTGGTGGCTTATGAAGTGCCTTGTGTTTGCTGATTATTGTAATCCCTCAGCATTTCTATGCAGTGATGGCCCTGATTGGATTTGGCAAGAAGAAGGCTTGCAGGAAGCTCCTTTTAGTGGACCTCCCAAACGATGATTAAAATGGCCAGCAGGAGACATCATCAGCGGATGAGAAGGCCTAGAGAAATCCAGCCACAAATGCCTAAGCTAGTCTAAAGCAAGCATTTCAGAACACAGTGAAATACAAATGACTAAAATCAGACTTAAACGCGAGGGCTTTATTTAACCTACATAGCAGGAACACCACCACCCCTTTCAAAAACACCTCTGCAATCCCAAACCCCTTTGCTAGCAAGGAACCTTCAAGAGCAATTCTCCATCTGGTACATATCTTCCGGCCATGGGTTTGTGTGGGCTAGGGTGATGCATATTTCATCATAAAACCCTGTGCGAGTTAAAAGGCTTTTCTCTTCCCCCTGTGATAGTATCCATCCATGGAGAAGAAGCAGCAGTCAGCTGTGGGGTAGCTGGAAGGTAGGCAGCTTCACATGTAATGTAGCTGCCTGGCACAATCCCCCAGGGATGGTTCAGCAGGGAGAAGGGACTGACTGTAAGCAGCCTAATTATGGCTAAACGTGCACGCGTGTCTCCTTTCCTCTGCTGGTTTAGCATGCTAGTTTTGCAACAGCTGTGGGTTTGTTCGCTTTGACCACCTGAGATGTCCGACTGAGGGGCTGCATGCTGTCAAAGGCAGAGGCATAAGGACACTACATGCACAGACAGAGAGTTTTTGCTCACAAATAACCACAAGGTGCAGATCCTGTATTGAGAGCACCATTAACCCAAAACATTTTCTGTGAATCTATGGCTACATTTCAGCCATTCAGTATTTAAACAAACAGGCATTGTTTTTGGAACAGAAGTAAGATGATCATTTATTACTTTTGATCACACCTTTTTGTTTTTGGTCTTGCATTCAGGATCAGAAATTCCATGATTTCTGAGGTTTTGTGAAGCCCCAAGTGTCACTCACAGTCACTTCTCACTGCCAACATTACTATGCTGCCATTTAATGAGTTCAGACCACACTTGTCAGAGCCAACTAGCATTGGCATTACCATCTCAGCATGAGCACAACAAATACCTTTAGTGCCAACTGTAAAGCAACATAAACAGACTCAAGTTAGTGGCATATTCGGTGACTAACACGAACCACAAGATTAGAGGCTGAAATGCCTTCTCATCATGCACATCAGAAAGAGCGGCTCCTCTTCAGATGAGTCAACACTCCAAACTAAGTAACATTGCTGTCATGCCGTAATATGTTTACTCAGTCACATGGACACGAACACGCTGGTTTGTGAGGTAGGCTGTGTGTGGGCATTTTCTAGCCTACAGGTTAGTTATTATCCAAAGGCTGGCGCCCTTGTTTACAGTTGGTGAGAATTACCTTGCAATTGTAGAAATAACCCAGAAGAACCCAGCCCTCTTGTAAACAGATGGAACTGTCATGCTCTGTGAGTTAATTTGTGCATGTATTACAACAATATGGTCTTACCACTACTGTATGCGTATGGAGACTCCGCAGAGCCATCTTGAAGACTATCCAAAATCTCTCCTTTGCCCACGTCGCTGTCCCCCACCAGGAGGAACTTGAGCAGATAGTCGTAACTCTTCACAGGGCTTCCCTGGGTCCCCATTCTGCCTCACATCTGAGCTCAAGTAGGTGGCAACAGAAACGGGGTACGGTGTGTCCCAAGTGATGCCAAGGATGCCCTTGGGGTCTTCTGTCTTCCAATCTACGTCATGAACCTTTCCAGACAAAATAAGCTGGCTGGCAGGTGGCTTCAAATGACTCCAAGGTCCCAGTTCTCTCGATGTTGTTTGAGCCAGCTGACAATTATCTAGCAGTATCTGATGTGCCGCTGTCTTTTAATGGTTTAAAACTATTTGCAAAGGCAAACGATGTTAAAATAACTTATCAAAACGGCACTATGATCACACCAAGTATGCAATAGTTAATACAAACAGCGGATATCGCACCAAGTAAGCTAGCCAGCTAACATTACCTTGCTATCTAACTTGTTTACACAGAAACTGGCCATTTTTTCAGGCGTTAGTAGCCAAATGTCGTTTTTCAGAGTTGTCCCTATGTCAAGGCCATTTAGTGGAGACAAACGATGTACGTTTCAAAAGAAAACTTAAATATGACAATGGCAAAACAACTCGAAATATCAACTTGCTTCTTCTGCGTCTACTAGCCAGCTAACTTTAGCTTGCTAACTAGAATGATCTGAGGCTTCATTGTTAGCTAGTTAGGTTAGCTAGCATTTGCTAATCTGTCAACAATTAACAAAGAGTATACATTTGACTTTCGCCAATAATTAATGCACAGGCGTTCAAATAGCACAGGAATCAAGGTAGCGACGATGTGTTGACTAGCTGTCTGTTGTTCTATGGGAAGAACAAACATGTAAGTTAACAAGAACGGACACTAAAGAAAGAAATCTGTTTTCCTTGCCAGACAGTTAGCATGCGCTTTCAAATAGGTAAACCCCAATATGGATCGGTAGCTAATGCAGCCAGCTAGCTATGGCTGGCTATTTAGCCAGCTAACGATAGAAACGTTACCTGTCAACTGCCAAACCAATTTAGGAGCAACATCTACCATACATTGACACAACATTCATGTCTGATGTGATAACAGTATTGCGGTCTCCGGATAATACTTATATAACGTTAACACGTACAGAAACGCTGGCAACTCAGTTATCTGAAAACATGTAAGGAAGCTAGCCAAGCAGCTAATCGTAACGTTAGTTCAGCAGACGACTGCACCCAGGCCCCTCTTTCTTCCCCCCGGACAACAACGATTCAGAACTTAGCATGGGATATCCGAGAAGAGTCCAGAACCAGCTTGTTGCGTCCTCTCTTTTCTTCCACGATTGGTCCGAAACCCTATTTGTAAAGGTTGCATTAGAAGTGCTGAAACTATTAGTTCCCGTTGTTACAAGACGAGCTATCTCCTGTGACCAGGCATATACTCCTGATCATGCACTGTCAGACGTAGAATGTACTGCACTCAAGGCGACTGAGTGTTGCTCCCACCCCCCAAAAATAAAGCCCACCTACTTTGCCTTACGATTGGACACCATAATCGCTTATTAGACTGCGATAGGTTAATATTGAATTCAATCAAATTATATGCCAGCGTTTACAATGGGCACCTTTTTTGGATGAAATCCAGGCGGCAATACAGCAGCTGATACAGGTCGTTACAATGTGCTGACTTGCAATCTTTTGATGTGGCCCTTTCGATACATTTTGAACTGCATGTCAACAACAACAAATACAACCCAAATAGAAAATGCCTAGAACGATATTAATCATTAAATTTTCATGATTAACTCATTAAAACAGTTTGTTTATTTTAAAACATTTATTATTAAAACATTTATTATTATTATTAAAACAGTTTTTTTTTTTAGTTGCTCACAAAAGCAACTAAATCTACTTTACACCTTCCCGACCTACTGTAGGCTAGGCCTACATTGCGAACTTGACATATTGAGATGAGATGTCATTAAGCATTAAGTTGCTGCTTGTCTACAGAAACGTGAAATAGTAAGCTTTCAGTCTGTAGCATTGAAACAAACATAGCAATCAAGTAGGCTACCATTTCAGCTATTATGGCTTGGGCAGCTTTTCCTTTTTTTTAATTATAGTTCACCCAGGAAGCTATGTGTAATGACAGCTGTTTGGGAGCAGAGGTCAAAGCACTTTCAGGAAAATGTTGAGAGATTATTTTCCTTCCTCTGAATAGATTAAAATGCAAATTGATATGAAGTTTTTGTGCAAGACCATCTAGATCTGAGTCATAAAAGGGCCTCTGAGGGAAATGGGGGATGGTGACATTATAGTTTTGTTAATGCCATGAAACCAGTGGTGCTCTAACATGAATAGACACAAGTGTAAGCTGCCCAGGCGATTACCCTATTTTAATACCTTGAGGTTTAGAGAGAGATGATGCTTTTTTTTACTGTCCAGTGAAGTGGAGTCCAGTGAAGAACTCGAGCAGCTGTAAGGCAGCCCTTTACAATATTTATTTCACTAAAAGCCAAATTCAACATGGCTTCATCTATGAGCCTGATCTCATAATCTTATCAGAATGCTAGGTCAGAATAATATATAGGTCAATTAAAAGGTTAAACAGTCACTACTCATTTGTGATGTGCCACAGTGACCTAATATCACGTAATGATAAACAGCCACATCATTGTTGAATATATTGCAGGTTTTTAATGGAACTAGGTAGAGCTGCACAAGTAACTGATTTCTAATCAAAATCGCAATTTGAGCTAATGCAAAGGCAGAAATTAATTGTGCAACTTGCAACTCAGTCCCAATGGTTAATCTTGTCACATCTTTTTACAGATTTTTATATTCATGTCATCCTCTTTGTGTGTCAGACAGTGAAGTTCACCTGACAGGACTGCTGTGCTTCTAATGCATAAGGCATGCTCATTGCTCACCAATCAGAAGTGGCCCAACTTAAAGTGAGATTTGGAATATCGAACTGAAGTTTGACTTTCAAAAATTATATTGCATATAATAATAATATTATTATATTAAGTAATATCTGTCAGGGGGAGGGGAATCTAAATTAGATATGTTTTGCAAATATTGCAGCCCTACTACCAGGTTGTCAGTGGAACCTCGTGGGTGGTGGGTCTTGCTGGTATGTGGTGACATTCATCATCAGTTTTCCAGTCCTGTCTGCTCACATTCTCAACAGGGCAATTCATGGGACACACCTGTGTTTGTTTCACCAACACAACAACCTCCCTCAGACACACACACACAGACACAGACACACACACACACACCTCCCTCAGACACACACACACACACACACCTCCCTCAGACCTTAAGGGACACACACACACACACACACCTCCCTCAGACACACACACACACACACACACACACACACACACACACCCTCCCTCAGACACACACAGACACACACACACACACACACACAGCTTTTGCGTGCACCATGAACAGATTACAAGTGCAGGTCATAAGAGCAAAATTACATAGTCATGAATCAGAAATTTAATTTAATTTAATTTAATTTAATTTAATTTAATTAGAAATGTTAATGATTTTTAATAATACAGTTGAAGTACACCCAAATCATTTCCATTACCAAATTAAAACAACACAAAAATTAAACAAATTAAAGTTCAGCCTGGATTTGAGGTCAAGTCATAATTCCACTAACAGTGTACTATGCTTATTTCTGTCAACATTAAATCTATGCATAGTCTCAGGGGCCATCTTAGTCTAAACGTAGGCACATAAAACAGATATATATATATATATATATATATATATATCTCCAGTGTTTTAGCAACTGTTGAGTTGATCAATCCATTCAAAATATCCACAGTCAGGAACAGCAAGGATTTATGGACCTGCTTTAACAAAGCACCTAGGTACTACAAAGCTTCATCAATCATCATCTGCTCCCTGTTCTCCCTGGACAAATACTATCTGGTGATTGGAGTGAGTGTGAGAAATAGCAGCCTGGGAAGAAACAATCAGATGGTGGCAGTGCTAAACGACAGACCGAGTGGAAGGTCAACGGTTTGTCTTCCTGGTCAAATGATTGGAATCAGAGTTGGTTTATTTTCCCTGCAGCAAATCAAATTGGATGGCATGTCCTCGCCATGGTTACAGGTTGTAAAATACGTATGTCTGACATGTTCTCTTACTGTGATGGCACAATTCACCTACTAAAAAATAAACTATGAAATACACATAATAATCAAGTACATTTCATTATTTCAGGTCATTTATCTTTTTTTTGCAAATATTCATAATGTTAAAAATGGTCTCTGACATTTCAATAATAAAAAAAAAGATTTGCATGTAGAAAATAATTTGTTTAAATAATCCTAAATTACACTTTCAAAAATTACTGCATTTTGTGAATGAAGTCTAAGTAAATACACAATACTAGATTGTACCTTTCTATCCTATAATCTCTATTAATTCACTATCTGTAACATAATATTATATTAGCAGCTATTGCTTTTTTGCTTCCGGAGGGAAAAATAAAGGAAACATCCCCCCTGCCCTACACATGTCTGCCTATGCCCTTCTGTCCCTGTGTCCCCAGCAGTGCTTGTTTGCTTGTTGTTTTGGTCCTGCTCTTGGCTTGTCCTCTGAGGCCTCAGTCCATTTTGGTGCTGCTCTTGTGCCTCCAGGGATAGATGAGCTCTCCCACAAAGAGCTTCTTGCACAGGGCTCCCCACGAGTCCCTGGGGTAGCAGCTGTAGGTGGGCGTCCGGTAGAACTGCACCACCGTGCTGCACTTTATAGGATTGATCTGGACAAAGACACGATAGAGGGAGTGTGTGTGTGTGTGTGTGTGTGTGTGTGTGTGTGTGTGTGTGTGTGTGTGTGTGTGTGTGTGTGTGTGAGAGAGAGACAGACGAAAGAAATGGGAGGAGAGACGAGCAAGGATAGGGTGATGGTGCAGAATAAAGTGAATCTATAATAATGTTTTATCTAGGTCTGAATTACACAGAAATCAACTGGGTATTAGAGCAGTTACACTGCCCTTGGTGTCATTCCCCAAAGTCTTCACACTAATAATTCAACATGGAACTGCGAACATAAATGAATTAAGAAGCCAAATCCGGCTTCTGGATCTGGATCTCCAACTAAAGGCCCGCTGCAACAGTAATGTCAACAGCATTATGCTAATAATGAATAAATTAAACCCACCTCCATTAACAGATGAAGCGGAGTCCCAGGCTCCTGAGTCAACACTCTAAATTTTACCCCCTCTGTAAAGACACAAACAAACTACGTCAACAAGGAAGGATGCATCAGATCACACTTAACAAATAGAGTAGCTTCATTAACACACTACAGTTCCCTTCTAAAGCCCTAATATAAACATTTATTTTATTTCTTTATTTTACTATTTATCTTATTTTTAATCTCATATTTTAGGCATTACCTTATTTTATTTCTTATCCTTTTTTTATCCCTGCCCTGTCTTGCCATTATCTCCTTGCTCCTTAAATGTATTTCCTTATTGTCAACTCTTTATGGGGCAGCCGTGGCCCACTGGTTAGCACTCTGGACTTGTAACCGGAGGGTTGCCGATTCGAGCCCCGACCAGTGGGCCGCGGCTGAAGTGCCCTTGAGCAAGGCACCTAACCCCTCACTGCTCCCCGAAAGCCATTGTAGCAGGCAGCTCACTGCGCCGGGATTAGTGTGTGCTTCACCTCACTGTGTGTTCACTGTGTGCTGTGTTTCACTAATTCACCGATTGGGTTAAATGCAGAGACCAAATTTCCCTCACGGGATCAAAAAAGTATATATACTTATACTTATACTTTACTACCTCAACTGTAAAGTACTTTAGGTCGTTTAGGCCTGTTGTCTTGACTTTACTTTATTAACTTTCATTAATTTGAGCAAGCATCATTGTAATGTTATAACTATATGCATACGGTTTTAAACTCAGATATTCAGAGTTTCGGTTGATAACCAAATGCAACAATGACCAGCAAATTACAGTCCAACACCGATACTATGACATTTTAAAATGAACTTATGTGGTCCAGATGTTACAACAGGTGGCACAACACCAGCTGCACCTGACAATACCCAGCTCACCTGCAAGCCTGTAAGGCCGACACACGCGCAGCCCCATGGCAAACAGAGGGAAAGAGTTGATAAGGTCAACACTGAGGTGAATCAGGCCTTGGAACAGCACCACCACTAGACGAAGCTGCAGAGACAGAGTGGGATCAGATCAGATTAAAGCTCACTTCCAACTATGCCTCTCCCTAAATAGCAGATCAATTCAACCACTTTCTGTGAATGGGAGTATATTTAGCTCCCATTCACATTTTCAGTGATGGCAGACAACGAGCCAATCTGATTACCATGCTTTTAATAATACTGCTGGACTGCATGCTGTATCATGGGAAAAGGTGTGAAGCAGGGCAGTCCTGAGGGAACTCAGGGGGTAACCAGGCCGGCTATGCATTCCTCTCTCTTCACTGATATTTAAAGAGTTGGTCAGGAGAAATACAACCATTCACAGTACTTGAATATGAAAAATGAACTGCAAAATGTCCTTCATACTGTATGTCTTCCCTTGCACTATCCACGATGGAGAGGTGGGAGATGACACTGTTCTGATCTGACGTATCTCATAAATCAGCATGAACACCTGCTGTGTCTAACTGACCTCTCTTTGACCTTGAAGCCATAGGGCTTTTACGCCCCTCACCTCCACCACCATCACCACCACTACCCAGAAGGGCAGACCCTTAAGAGAAACACTTTCAAACTCAATATCCATTATCATAATGTTGCAACTTTGCTACAATCAAGTATGAGAGGTAATCTGGCAATAACAATATAAGCACTTTTCTGGTATTTTCTAATGCGTGTAAATGATCTAAAATCATTCACAGCGCCAAACTGACAGACTGAGCAAATGGTCATTGATATTCTCTGTGAAAGTGGTGTGAAGAGCGCACAGTCCCAAATACTATGATGAAGGTCAGAGCTGAGCGAGGAGGAGGAAGAAGAGTTTTTATGCCACTCTAGTGAAGTGTCTTATAATCGTGAGAGAGGTTCATGAATCTTACAAGGAGGATTAAAAGTTGATGTGGTTTCTCTGATTTTCGTAATTTATTGAGGCTCTGCTGTACTCCATCTTGCAATGTAGTGTGAGTGTTGTGGACTGGAATATCAATGTTTGAAATTTAAATAAAGCAATCTTCATTTCACAAGTTCAATTCCGCAGAGATGCACATCCCATAATTATCTGAACTGAAGCTACACATGGAAAACAACACTGGTATTTGAAGGACTCACCAAGGTGAAGACCAGGTAGTATAGGGCTGTAGTGGGTAACAGGAAGAGCAGAATGGTGAAGAGCAGCGTCCCGATGAACAACTACAAAACAAGTGGAAGAACATTCAGAATGTGTGCTTAAATTATTAAGATGCAACGGTCTCAGCAGAATCAACTATCCAATATGTCTTAAAAGTGATTTATTTTTTCTATTTTTCTTGTATTATCCTCAAAGCACCCAATTAGAAGATACAATTTAAGCCCAACCTAGCCAACCTAGACCATGCCTAGGTTGGTTAAGAGTATTTGGATGTTTATTGAGGTAATATGGTGGCAACATGGGGCGTAAGTTAAGGTAAGCTAACTGGCTCATTTGTTTTGTGTTTGTGGTGGGCTGTGCCTAGGTTGATGGTGGTTGGCTAGGGTTTTTATGGCTATGGTTCAGTCCACATCAACGGGACGGACCAACCTAGACCATACCTAGGCTGGTTAAGAGTATTTTGGGTATTGGATATTTCAATGTGGTAATATGGTGGCAGCATGGAGGCGAGTGTCTCCAAGACGCTGGTTTCACTCTATAAAAAGGGCATGAGTAGGCTGTATCTGCTGAGGCGACTCAGATCTTTTGGGGTTCAGGGGGAGCTTTTGAGAACATTTTACAATTCAGTGGTGGCATCAGCCATTTTTTATGCAGTAGTATGTTGGGGGAGTGGCATCTCAGCTGCCGACAGGAGGAAGTTGAATAAACTCATTAAGAGGGCTAGTGCTGTTCTGGGATGCAAGCTGGACTCAATAGAGATAGTGGGAGAGAGCAGGATGGTAGCTTAAACTGACATCTATGCTGGGTCACGAAGTCCACCCAATGCATGTCACTGGTCAACGCTGAGCAGCTGTTTCAGTGACAGGCTGCTACACCCTGTGTGTATAAAGGAGAGACATCACCGGTCCTTCCTACCCACTGCAGTTAGATTGTATAATAAACACCACCCCAATAGAGCACAAGGCACTTTAGAACTACTGGAGATGTTTTACTGACTACTTTTTTATACAGTTTTATACATTACACAAGGACAATGTAACTATTCTTAAGAACTGTGGGTTCCCATTAGAAAAGGTTATCCTTGTTGTTGTTGTATTTATTTATTTTATGTATTTAGCATTAGTGCGTAGTAGGATGATAAGACTGTCTGTTACTGCGATAAATGGCTGTACATGGTGGTTGTGCTTTCCCCACATGAGCTCAAACAGGTATGGTGCTGGGAAGCATGCCCCAAGGAATGTGTATTTGTGTATGTGTATTTGCTGCATGTCCTACTGAAGATGTATGGGGGTTGTCTGTAAGTCTCTTTTCCTTCATTGTCTTGGACGCTGTAACAATGCAAATTTCTCCCTTGGGAGACAAATAAAGGATTATCTTATCTTATCTTATCTTACGAAACATCGGTGAATGAGGGTGCCCACTTGATAACCCAATGACATGCCGCATACTATATACTGCTGTTGGAATGGCCATTTGTCTTGTGTTTGTGACCATTTGTTGGCAGATTTGTGCTTTTTAAAGTTAATTTGAGTTGGGGCTTCTGAATGTGTTTTTACCTTGGATTTTGGCAAAAGGGATTTTAACATCTAATCCTGTGTATTAATGTAATGCTTGTTGGTTTCTGTGTTTTGGGAGGTGGAGGTGATATAAGGTTTCCTTGTGTTTTTCTACGTGAGTAGTCATTATATGAAGATTTGACAGGTCGAGAGAGATGATACACTTAGTGGAATGGAATCAAATATGGTTGGATATTGTAGGCAGGGTACCTCAGAATTTAAGGCTTTGACAGAGAAGGCAAAAGTAACAGTTAGTCTGTTTGTGGGGGCTGACTCATTTACAAAATCAAAAAAAAGTTGCACTCCAAGAATTTTTTTCTTTTTAATATTTTCTTTAGTAGCGACAGGGGTAACAAACAAATGTTTCAGCCATTAGGCCTTCATCAGTGTCTCACACTGTCGCAACTACACATTAGCTGCTTTCAGACACGTCCTCCGCAGTATATGCGGAGCTTTGCCAAACGGAGGTCCGACCCTTCGAGTGATTCAGATATGATGCTAACATGCTGACATTATGCGGTCAAATGTGTGAACGACACGACGCACATTAACAGATTCTGTGTGGTTGAACAGGTTGAACGTGGTTGAACACATGGTTATGTTGTTCAAATATACGGCCCAACTGCTTGACATCCGCAGAACATATGGACTTACACGTAGGTCTGAAAGCAGTTATTGTGTAGTTGTACTGTCCAAGGTCTCTGTGCACTTAAGACATAAAACGTATTCCTTCAACTGCCTAACTCACACTCTGGGGTGCGTTTCCCAAAAGCATAGTTGCTAATCTGTTAGCAAATTAGTTGGTTGGCAATGGGAAATTGCATTGCAACCAACAAAGTTGCTAACTTAGCAACTTTGCATTTAGGGAACGCACCCCTGGTGAGGAATGAGCGATAAGGCTCCACTGAGTCGTACCTGGTCCAGATCGTAGGAGCAGGAATCCACACGCTGCCTCAGCACATTCCACTTCTTGCCCCGGAAGAGACGCCAGAGGGAGGCCAGGCCGTAGATCTTCAGGCAGTACAACCTGCAGGGCCAGTCAACACACCGTGAGCTCATCATGACCACAGCACAGGCGGCCCTACTTGGATGACGAGATCTCGAGTGACGATGACCAAGGAGAACAGCACTGTAGCCTCTCACAGAGCTCATGAACCAGTCTGGTGTTTCCTGTAAGATGAGCAATAGTTTCTTTCTTTTCTATCTAGTTTCTATTTTTTGTTTCTTCCCTGGTCAAAAATAAATTGTGAAATCCAGATGAGTCCATTTGAGACGTGTGTGCGCTACCTATTTACCATTGGGGTATTTAAGTTGCCTATTTTGATGAAGAGAGGGGTATTTAATTACTAGATGCCACCTGAGAGTAACCGTCTGTGATTGATTGGGTGTCTACAGCTTCAGTCACAGGAGTCTAGACCAACAGCACACAACAACCCAGCCTGACATTGACAGACTCACACTAGGCCTCCAGCTCCATTAGCAATCACACAGATCCTCCGAGGTTTCACCATGGGAAAACCTTGAGCACGACTTATAATGCATTCGTGTCATTGGTTTAGATAGAAGTGTGATGCATTTAAAATTGTAATGAGAAGTGAAATACGTTTTGTGATACTCTCCTGGGTTCAAAAGAGCAAAGTAAAACAAGACACGTATTGTCCAGACACACAGGACCGCAAAATGCTTATAGTCACGGTGGAGAAGTCCACTCTAAATATACAAGTCCAGGTGCAGAGAGGAACCTAGGGCTGTTGTTGTGGAGGGGCTTGGGATAGGTGAAATAGCTGACCTTTACAACACTCACTTCATTTGTGTATCGTTTACAGTTTTCCATTCAAGTGGCTGTTTGTATTCTAAACATCCAAAGGTGCTGAGTTCTACATGGCTAACTGCCACAGATGGTATCTTCAGAGGAAACAGGAAACCTCAGCAAAATCACATCACCTTAGGCTGTTTGCATGATCATATAGACATTATGTTTAAAGATATCATATGGATTCATGATCAACTGTAAACTGTGAGGATCAGGCTAGCACTGCATTTCAAAAATTCAAATATAATTCCATCAATCTTTTGATTACGGTCATTTCCACAGATAAAACTTGTTTTTCCCTCCTTGAGATTTAGAGATGGACAATTCAATGCTATGAGTGTTGAAAACATTTCACCTAACATTTGAAAGACCTCCACTAAATGGCCTGACAAATACTGCCCTCTGCTGGTAAGAAGTGCACATGATCTCACAATAATCCATCATACAAATGGACAGTCCGGCAAGGTACCAATACAAAATATGAAAGTGAGCCTTACCTGGCCCCATAGACGTAGAAGCAGTAGATGTGAAAGGTCAACAGGGCAACAATGTCTGACAGTACCGACAGAGCAAAGGTCAACCCCAGGCAGGCAGAGAGCCCTACATACCACAGGATCATCTCAATGAAGGGAGACATCAGGTGGATGTAGCCTGCAAACAAAACAGGGTTATTGATCAGCCCAAATACTTGGTTTTATTAACAGTACAAAAGTACAAAACTGTGCCAGGAACTGATTACTGTTTGTTTTAGTGTTTATATAAGATGCAGTTGGTAATGTCTGCAATTAAAACACGTCTTTATCTAGTTTATTTTGTTACCCACTAAAGTGAGCACAAAGTACAGCATAATAAGCTAGATGAAGTTACAGAGAGCCAAAACTCACTGATCCACAGGTGGATGTGATAGAGGAAGAAGCGGCCCAGCACTTCATCCAGAGCCTTGTTCATCTTCAGGCCAGCTGGTGCCCCCATCAGCCACTGCAGCAGCTCCTGAAGCTCTTTGGCAACATGCTAAACATTTAGAAGTTAACAGATGTTTTAAGCCACTTACAAGATAAAAATGCCACTATGCTACTTGTTGCAAGCATTCTGTCAGTAAGTATATAAGTTTCACATTATATTTGTTGATCTGGCAGACACTTTCATCCTAGATGACTTACTGATGAGCAGTTTTATCACACTTCTCTACATTCAAGACGTATTAGTTAGTACTCCTCATAAGCAGTCTCATAATAATACAGTTTACTTGGATAGGCCGCCCACAGAGACTTAATATATCATCTGGTAAAATTCAAAATTCAAATTCAATATGAAAAATCGTTGTTGAACAATTACTTAACATCACCTTAACCAAATCCAAGTCCTTACCTTAACCTTAACCGTAAATTGTAGTTAACAGTGTTAACCAGGGCTTAAATTTCACTGCGGGATTGCGGGTATTGCGCATAATTTGTTCAAGTCCCGCAACTCTAGCCATCATAATGCGAGAAATTCCCGCATACACTTTTACAGCCTGTCTGATGACGTTAATATAGCCTAATCATTAAGTGGCGTGAATGCGGTGCTATTGACCGGACTGATCAACTACCGAGTTGAATTGAACATAGCCTCATGCAGACGCACACACACACGAGAGAGAGAGAGAGAGAGAGAGAGAGAAATTTGCGCTTACGCAAATAGGCTACGCTACCATGGCAAACTTTTACATCTGGAAAGAGCTCCTTGGTAACTATCCTGCTAGCTCAGTCAGGTCACGTCAACACTTGATCCCAGAAAGATTGTCTTCGACATGTTAGTTTTTTCAACATTTATTGTATCTAATGACATAGAAAACATAATGATTTGCATACACATACCGCACTGTGCACAACTTTTATTCACTAGCGACTATAGCCTAAAACCGTCAGGTTGAAGGGGGGCTAATTACTCCATAGAATTAATCTCACGTATTTTCTTAAAGTGACAGGCACTCAATTACACCTACTCATCAGCAATGTGCACTCAACCTACACACCACATTAAAGATATGCCTAAGTGTTATTGGTTAAACGTCAATATGAGGCATTCAAATTACTAAATATGTTTAGCTACTAGTAATTACTAGTAAAATGCTATACTTTAAAAAAAATGCATTATTAAATAAATACACTCTATATGAATTCAAAAATATATGATAGAAACATATCACATAAGCTATCATTTTCAGTGTATGTTTGTGTGTGTGGAGAGAGTCAAGCAGAATCTAGGATGTCCACTGTTGTGAATGATCCCACTTCAGTATATATTACTGATGACGTCAGGGTGGTGGGGGCCCCAAAATCAAACACTTTTTAAAAAAAAGTATCGAAGTATTGAAATCGCAATTCTTGACTTGGTATCAGAATCGACCCCCCCTCCACCCCCAAATTGTGTAAATCCCCCCTACATGAATAACCTAAGGGGGGAATTCCCCCCCATTTTGAAAAATTAATTTTAAGCCCTGGTTAACAGATAGTTTTTGATGATCTGAGCATCTGTTTATAGTCTGTGGGTGGACTATACATGTAAAGTGTGACCCATAATACTTACATCTGCAACTGGTACCAGTGTATTGGCAAATTGTCCTATACGATTTTCCCTGTAGAGCCAAGATATTAGCAGCAGTCCAAGAGCCATGTCCACAAAGAAGGACACAAAAATGTTGGCCTTTCTGCAGAAGGAAATTATTAATATATTAACGTATATATATATATAAGAATACACTACCTTGCAATATACAATATTGGCTACCTATTTAAAATGGACTTTTATCTAATCTGATGCACACCTCATAAAATCCATGTGTCCGGTGGCTTTTTTAGGAGATGCCACAGTTTGAAGATGCTCTGTTCTGTGTCCCAGCTGCACACAAGTCGACAGTTTGCTGGAAATGAACTGGATAGGACGTGTATTCAGTATCCTGCAAAAAACCAAAGGACACAACCATCATCAATTTTACAACACTATCACGCAATTAAAGCCAGGCACATTTATAAAGACAGTATAGTGTGTGTGTTGTGTGTGTGTGTGTGTGTGTGTGTGTGTTCTAGCTCACCTGATGCCACATATCCAGTGCCAGACTGACAGCATCCACGTGATGAGCATGCACAGGGGAACAGAGCCCTGTTTGAGCAGCTCCACTACGATGCTGGCCTCCCTGCCCTCCGACTGCCAGTGGGTGGTCTTCAGTGGCCCGTCGTCGTACCTATCCAGGAAGAAGAGCGCCTGGCTGTGGGACACTGTCTGGAACATGGCACGCAGTTCAGAGGGCTCTGCTTTGGAGTTCTGTATGGCCTCATGGACTGGGTGGAGCTGAGACAACATCACCTTGCGCTGGTCGTAGTGGATGAAGATGATCTTCTTGCTACCTCCATTGTCACCGCCGTCCTTTTCTCCATTGGGGATACTTTCATCCTTTCCTTTGGATTTATCCGTGAAAAGTGTTCCCTCGTTGCCTACCATGTCACAGTGGAAGCCACTCTTGCCGACCTCACGGCTAATTTTAAGCCAGCGATTGTGAGGGAAGATGGTGCTGAGGTCCTTCAGAAAGCTGTCCATTCCTTCCTGGCCTTCTTTAGGCATGCTCCAGGAGCCCAGCACAGTGAGGTCGACATCTGTCTCACTGCGCATTTGGCTCAGGTACTTCTTGACTTGTCCGGGAATGAACGGGTAGTGGATGACAGCCAGGACCACAGCAGAGTCATGGCCAGGGAGCCAGCGACCAATCAAGAGGCCACTGTCGGCCATATTACAGCACTGGGGAAAGAAAATCTTCAGCACCATATTTTCCAGTTCAGGGTCGTCCAGCGACTGAAAAAGAAACCCTGTAGGTGAACATAATATGCAGATAGTGGTGATTACATTATCTCACAGCAAAAGTTGAATGATACCATAAAACGAATGAGCAACAAGCTATGTTTCGGTGTACAAGTTAAGAAAAATGCCTCCTGAAAAGATAATGGAAATTAAAAATACCCGTTTATTTACTCTTGCATGATACGAATCGCGCGCCTGTAGTTTCTCTGCTCTGCTACTGCCCCACTTCTTCTGACCTTCAGCTTTATTGAACCGTTTCTATAGTAACAACAACCCTCTGGCAAAATTAGCTTCATGGAATGCCTTTATTGATTTGTCACATCATTCATGACCAAATTACTGAATTTTCTCTTGACATAGTGTGAAAGTTTAGCAAGAAATATTTCCTATTTTGGGTGCATGTAACATTTCAGTTGACCGATAACATTCTGTCATGCAACCACTCTGTTATCGATAGCTAGCTTCCAGACCAGACAGATGTCAAACTAAACTTAGATAGATACGCTAGTTCTAGCAACCTAATGATGATACCCACCTTTCAAGACGTAGTGGACAGGTTAATTGTGTCAATCCATCGCTTTAATTATCTTAATCAACAGATCTATACCTCAACAAATACAGCTTTCTCATAACAACTAATATTTGATAGGCATACTCTACATTTAGCTTAAATGCTACTGGATATCGCCATGTTCATTGTTGATAGTGCGTCCATAAATACCTTCCGACTACTTTATTGTGGTCAATGCAATGGTTCCTACCTACCACACGAATGTAACCTAATGTGTAGGATTTTGTCGTTTCTTCTTGAAACCTGGCTCTGATATTATTACTTATATATATAGATATATATATTATTATTTTAATATTTGTTTACGTTCCAATTAATGCTATTTTTGCTGTCTGTGAGATGTTGACATGATGTGATGCGCTCATCCACCCTATTGTTGATCTTCAGTAGGCCTAGCTAGCTGCTACGACTGTGTGAGAGTGTTTTTCTTTTAATTATAGCCTAATTGCTAGCCAACAATTGCACGCACGCCAGTCAATGACAGGCAATACAGTCATTGACAATCTACATGGGGTTTTTTTACATCATAATTGTAACCTACTCTTATTGACACATTTACAAAAACATTTTATCCGGTAAAAAGGTTTCGTCTTACCCCCCAATTTTTTTAGCAGTAAAAGTCAAAGCTGTCTTCTCTTTAAAAGACCACAGACATGTCTGTCTCAGAAGGCTGGTTCAAATGACAGAACAACAAAAAGAGCGGGCTCAAGACCAGTGTTCAACCCTAGATAATAGCCTGAGCTGATAGATAACAAGGGTGAGGCTAACAGATATTCAGCATGCAGTACTGGCCTGGAACCATACAAAGTTGGAGAATAATATATTATGCTTTTTTTAAAGTGAAAACTGATGAATGTGTAGCTATAGACCTATCAACTGATCATATGGACAATTGAGTATCACCATAAGCAGTGGAAAGAAACAGTGACTAAAAAAGGCAATTATGCACACTTGCTTGCTTTCCAGCACTGCCCCAGCTCTTATTAACATGTACATGTCCTATTATTACATTATCATTTGGTATGTTATCCCTCCTAGCATCTGTAATATGGTTAACAGATGTATGCATGTATGCATGTTGTAAATATACTCAAAAACATTCAAACATATAGGCTATATATATATATATATATATATATATATATATATATATATATATATATATATATATATAAATATATATATATATATAAAAAACCAGGCTACCAAGCCTACAAAAAAAACATCCCGAGGGAGGGCAGCTGTCCAAGTTGGTAGCGGTAATGCACCATTAAAGTTAGTTGCCAACCGCCATAAAAACCGAAAGAAGAAGAAGAAGAAGAGGGCAGCTGTCTGCACCTATGGTCTGCACTTAAAAACTACATCCACTATGTAGCAACGCGGCTGCATGGAGTACCATGAAATCGTTCCGGGTAATCAGGAACTGTTGTCGGTGTAGTGTGGTTGCACGTGAAACCTTACTGTCTGTCTGTCTTGGTATGAATGAACAGCTAATGTGCAGCCTTCTAAAATACTAATGGAGACGACTATTAGTTCATCTAATTTCGCAGATGATGCCAGCCAAGTTAAAGATATCGTTTCCATCTTCAGGGTGCAGTTCTTAGCAATGTGTCGTTTGAATACTCTTCCATGGAGTGTAAGTGAACGCATCACGTTTATGTTCTCCTAATGAAGGTATTTCAAGATGTTATGCATTTAATATGATGTTTATTATTTAGTTGCTTGAAGCTGAACTCACAAACGGGCGGTCATCAGACCTTATTCTCGATATTCTGAATCAGGTTAGTAGCCTATCTCATTAAAGTAACGTTATGTGGATAGATTATTGCAGCGGTTCTAGCCTGAACTCTTATAATGTTCTTTCTTACAGACGTGTCTTCACACAGTTTGTCTCCAACATCCTCCGTCAGTGAAATACAGGAGACTCTTTCTTCAACAACTTATAAAAATGGTTTGTTGCTTTTGCACTGTATGCTATATTGCCACATTTTTGTTGCTGATACCAATTTTAGGGGATGTTCACGATTATTGATTTTGAGAAATATTCTCAGCATGAATCTACCACAACAGAACCGTTGGATGAACTCTATGATGCCTTGAGTGAAGTTCTGAGTCTCGAAGAGAAATCCACCTGCTATAAAAGTTATTTTCTGGTAGGACATTTTAAAGTTCATGGATTAGCAGCACATACTACAATCCCTGCATCTATGTTCACATATTATTGCTTTATTGGGGCTTTGTTTGAGCAAAAGGGCCCTCCCTCTTCATTGTCCCAAACACTGTTCAGTAAGCATGTTTTGGTTGTCAGCCTTCAGGGGGTACAGTGAGTCTGACAGAGAGCCAGGCTGTTATATCTGAAGGCACTACTGGACTGGTCACATGGGAGGCTGCTCTTTATCTAACTGAGTGGGCCTTGGAGAACCCACAGATGTTCAGTGGCAGGTGAGTCTCCGGTTCTATCCCAGTTTAACTAATGAATACTTAAACATTCTGCCCAGCATCAAAATGTGACCTAGTGGATTGTGAATGCATATACTGGGTTCACTCTGCCCCCTTTTCCCCTCAGGACTTTACTAGAGTTGGGCAGTGGAGTTGGACTAACCGGCATAGCAATATGTCGCTCCTGTAAGCCTAGAAAGTATGTATTCAGCGACTTCCACCCCCGTGTGCTGCAGAAATTGCGCACAAATGTTAATCTCAACAGCCACGATCTGTCAGATGTATCGGTATATGTTGAGGAGCTGGACTGGGCGGAAGTGTCAGAGGACAGGTTAATAGACATTGACGCCAACACAGTCATTGCAGCAGGTAGGACTGGGCCAGTATTAAGTCTAACTAATGAAAAACAAACAATAACCATAAGTGAAGTCATACCTATAATGTTGACTATTCTGCCATTGTTTTTTTTATACAGATGTGGTATATGACCCTGACATTGTAGACTGTCTGGTGTCGCTATTGGGCAGGGTGCTGAAATGTTCCACTACAAGTGGCCAACCAGATGTTTACATTGCCTCCACAATCCGCAACCCAGAAACATACAGTTTCTTCAAAAAGCAGCTTGGTGAGTGTATAAATTACTTTATTCATTTTGCATTGCTCCATTAATTTAGACCCACAGTGAATACCTATAAAATATCCTTTCTTTATTTCAGCAAATGCCGGGGTGAAACATTCAATCACAGGTCCTACAACCCAAATCTTCCCATACAACAGATTCTCCACCATAGAATTAATAAAACTATATTTGTAAAAGAGAAATGTTGCATTATTTCTTTGATATAAAGCATTTATTTACATTATTTACACATGGTAGATATATGCTGCCCTTATATTTAAATAAAGGAATGGAACACTGAAGTTAAAGGAGAACTCTGGTGAGTTTTCACATAGATCTCTGTTTCTCGAGGTCACCAAGTACTGTAGGTACAAGAGAAAAAAATGAAAACACCTAATTTTACCTAGCTCGAGTTGCTACAGCCAGCAGCTAATGCAGCTACAATGCTACACTCTGGGGGCATGTACATGGGAGCTCACGGGCATACCCATAGAGTGTAGTGCTGTAGCTGCCTGGTTGTGTTAGCTGCTGGCTGTAGCAACTCGAGCTAGGTAAAACCGATTGTTTTCATTTTTTTTTCTTTTCATAGCGGTCAGTACTCGGTGACCTTGAGAAACGGATCAATGTGAAAACTCGCCGGATTTCTCCTTTATCCTGCCAATATTCCAAATACGTGGATTAGTAACAAACCTTTCATAGTTAATTTAATAAGTGCTGCACCTAAAAGAAGAACCCTATGCCATTGTTTCTAAAAAATGACATCATAGGGCTTGTATATTAGGAAATGTACCACTTACTCAAACAATGCCACAGGACTTCTTTTAAGAGAGGTCAGGGCTGGTTCATAGTTTACACAAGCAATGCAGATTGAAATGCGCCCCCATCAAAAAGGCATGACATGGCACACACGCTTGTGTCACGTTACACATTTTGCTACACAAGTACACAAGTCACTTTGGTCAAGAAGTGTCTGCTAAATGTAACGTAAGTATGCGCCAAACCCTTTTAGCGTAGCTGGATTTGCGTTTGCATAGCTTGCATAGACTATGAATCGGGCCTTAATCTACCCATGTTTCTCACTAAACTACATATTTGGACTTGAATGAAGTCGGTTTTGGTTGGTCATCTGCTGTCAGCCGTTAGTATGGGAAGAACAGTCTGATCCCAGTTCTCATCCCAGCGCTGCTGACCACTGGCTCTCAGGTTCCTCCTGAAGAGCCCCAGTTTGCCCTCGCTGCTCGGGAAGTCACACAGCAGTAACTGTTTGGAGACAACAACTGAATGAGCCAAAACGCTCACCATGCAGCATGGTCAATGTGTTTGCATACAGAGATTTAACATTATGTCGTCCATAAAAGAGACATATGTTTGAGACTTTAAGTAGGGCTAGAGGAGCAGGAGAGTAATTCAGACATGAGACCAGTTGTGGCATTTGAACTTCTTTGTCAGTGAGAATTCACTGTTCTCATACCTTCAATTGTGTGGCTAATTCATTTGAGTCCTGGAATATTAATCCATTTTCCTCATGCTTCACCAATTCATGTAAACTGAAAAATATGAGAAATTGGTTCAGTTATTTAAAATACACCTGAAAAAGTAGGAATGCAGTATTACAGCCACTCCCTGTACCCACCATTCAAAGTGTATAGCACAGACAGGCAGGCAACAGCCGAACATGTCCACAACTTTCATAGGAAGATCAAGGCCACTGGAGGATTTGTGCAGGCAAACCCCGAGATCGGCAGAACCTAGTGTGTAAATCCCCCCCACACAACCCAGAACATTCTCTTAGAACTCTTCATGCTGAATGTCCTTTTCAGCGCAACTAAAATAAATATTAGTCAACTGACCAATGAATACATTTAGAAGGGTGAACCTACCAAGCAACAGAGGGTAATCCTCTGCCTCTAGCCATGGAGTGCAAATCTTAACATGTTGAAAGCTCTTGGAGTCAATTAGTTTTTTATAATATTCCTTTTGAGGGCCTTTACCTATGAGAAGCAGGAGAATATATGTTGCAAAACCTTTGTTAGTAGGCTGTTTGGTTCTTCCTGATTACTTGTGTATTTAATTAATTTAGTCAAGCCATGACAGACTTTACCTGTAATGACACAAATCAGCTCTGGGAGACCCTCGCCCGTATTCACAAACTCTTCATAATCTATTGAAAGAATAATTTATATAAGATTAAATGATTTCAGACTATGAATTTATATTGTTTACATTTCAGTATACTATGAAAAGAAAGAACAGTATCTTACACTCAAGTGCCTTTAGTAGAATTGAGAAATCTTCATCCTCTGAAAAACAAAGTACAAATGCATAACTAAATAACCATTTGGTATTCTCGGAAATTCATTCAATCACACACATCTGAAAAAAAAGAATCTTCTGTTACATCTGCTTGAGTAAATGTTTGCAAAGTCTGATTCCTCTCTGTATTAAAATCCATTTAAAAAGCTTCTCATCAGGTACCTCTGTGAGGCCAACACACACCTGTCCAGCTGGTGCTGCTCAACAGTAGAGCAGGCCTCTTTGCAACAAGACTGACAGTGCCAGTGTTTCCACTGTGCTGTGTAAAAGCGGTCAGCTCCACTTCTTCATCAGTGGGCTCACCACTGAAGGGAAGGTAACAGTACAGATTCAGTAAGAGATTCACTTTATATTCATATTTTGTTTGGCTCAGATATTAAGCTTACAAAACATCACAAGTGGATTCCTTGTCTAAGTTCATGTGCATCAGCAAATAAGACAGTGTTTTCTTTTACTATTATATTATATTCTATATATACCTTGGCTGCAACTGTGGGTAAACCTTGGCCATCTTCATGAAAAGCTCATGCTGAGGTTCCAACGGCGTCTCTTTAAATAGTAATGGTGGCTTATCATATAGAGTCGTTGCCCTAAAAAAGTTACGTTGAATTAATATGCATGAGACTTCAGTGGCTGCTATTTGATAGATATAAGCTGATTAAGGTGAAACTTCTGTAAACTGAAACCTTACGTAATGCTCCAGTTTTTGAGGAGGTCCTCTTTCATGGCCTTAGTGACACAAAGATTATAATTTGAAAACCTGCCAAAGAACTTCTCATACCTAAAAAAAAAAGACTGTTATTTAACCTGATGGTTCTTTTGATCTGAATAAGATCCTTCTTTCTATGTACTAGGAAACAACTCTTCTCACCATTTTGCAACCCGAACAATAGGATGTCTTTGTCCATGGGTAAGGGCCATTATAGTGTAACCATAGTTATGCCAGTCAATAATAAACTTGACCCCACGCAAACTACTCACTAACCATGTAACAGCAATGCTAGGCAATCCAGGAGGATTCTGAAGGTAAAAACACAAAAATATATAATATACAATGCAATACTGTACATCAAATAAATCTCATAATATCTGAATTATATCTAACTGGAGACAAGTTATGAAAATACCTGCATGAGAATATGGGAGAAATGCTTGATTTTCATCAGTGTATAAAGAAGCTGTAGGGATTGCACAACCACTTTGGTGACGTATCTTAGAATCTTGGGACCAACTGAAAAAGCAAAGTACAATTTTTCGACACTTCAGAGGTGACCATTGCAGTAGTTCCAATAAGAGAGTGGGAAAGTCCACAATATTTTGTATGAGATGCTGGAACAGACAGTAAGAGGTATCTGAGAAAGACAGCTTGTCAGAAATGTTTTTGAACTTGATGATTGTTAGAACCTAAATTGAGCTAGTTTGTACTTGCAGTAGTCACCACACAGTGACACAGACACTTACGGTGATCTGATATACGCCAGATAGGTTATAGTTTAATTAATTGGGAGTCTACTGATATTCCAGGCCTTTGTGCACTTGTGAAAAATCACAACAAATCTATGAACACATCTGAAACATCTGTGTCAAAATGAAGGGAACTGCATGGTTTTATGACAAACAAAACTGAACCAATTACCTGTAAGTCCTTTGACTTCGGAAATTGGAATGATTGTTATCTTTCCATTTGCAATGACGTCCTCGTGTGGTTTGGTACCTAAGGTCAAAACGTACACCTTAATTTGACAGTATGACTTTTTTTCTAGATGCACTGAAACGGAATATTGTTTATGAGCATTTGTCTAAACTATTATGTATTTTACAAAATGCCACATTAACTGCACATGTATTTACCAAAGAAACCAACGAAGGAGACGCTGTATCCATGCTTGGCCAGAGAGATTGCATGGTATTGCATTCGAGGGCTACGTCCAATATCACCCAACACAAGCACACAGACATGGCGATTTTTATCCTGACGGTATTCTCGGAAACTATAAACGCTCAAAATACAGACAGTTACAGCAGCAATTGGGAGAACACAGCAATCTGTATCTAATTCCGTTATATGTACACCTAAAAGAACAGCTATAAATGAAACAACAAATACAACAAGTAAGGATGCCTGAACATCCGCCATGATTGTTTAGATGATGACGTGTATGTTCCGGTGGAAATTTAAAGTGAACGTGTATCGTTTAATCCTTCCCTGTGCAATGGAGAACCAGACTGTTTACTACAGCTCTTTCCAAAAAGTCTTGACAGATTGCACATGACAATGGGGTTCAACACCTTTGCATGAATGACTGAAGCATTGAACTAATGCCTGGATAACTTACTTCTATTATATTTCTTAGAATCTGGCACTGAGGCATATCATAATTTCTCATTCATTTGAGATGAGAGTGCGGAAACAAGAGCACATTACCCCCATTCTCCACTTAACTCCACTGGCTTCCCGTCTCCACCAAGATTGAGGTTTCCCTCCTCACTCACCAATGCATCCATGGACATGCCCCCCAATTGTCAACCCACATAACACCACACGCTCCCTCCGCTCAATTCACTCAAACCTCCTCCACATACCCAGAACCAGACTCAGGACCATGGGAGATAGGGCTTTCTGTGCTGCTGCCCCACGTCTGTGGAATGACCTCCCTGACACCTTGAGGGCACCACAATCCACTGACTGTTTAAAAAAAGGACATTTCTTTTTAGCAAAGCTTTTGGTCCCCTTTAGATGTTTTTTTAAAACCTTTTTTTCTTTTTCCTTAAACTGCTCATCTTTTTTTGTGTTTTTAACCTGTAGCACTTTGAGATCTTCTGTATGATGAAAAGTGCATTATAAATAAAATGTATTATTATTATTATTATTCATTTTTCCCGGGGCCTAGTTCATGGTAGTCTTGGGAAGCCTGGGTTCAGTAGTTTAGTCCTTTTCCCACTGTTCTAAAGAGGAGGATTTGTTATCATCAAGGTCAACACATGCCTCAGTTCATTTGTGGGGTGAAAGAGGTCCCACAACAACTAGTCAATGGACACAGTGTTTTCACTTCGCTTTAAAAACATGGTGAGGCAAGAGGGGAGGGAACAGGGAGACCAAATGAGCCCTTACCCTACTCTGTTGTAAACTGTGACCTGATCATCACTGTTAACAGCTAACTGCAATACATTCAGCCTTACGAAAAAGAAAGTAGCAATACAATAACATTTTTAGAGTTGTCATGGTAGCGTACAATAGGCCTACTTCTATGATGTTCTGTAAACCTTTAAAATATCTTTACCCTCTAATATTCCCATAGTACAGTCTTATAGTAGCCTACTTCCATAGTGTGTCCTGAAATACAGTATTACTTCTATTTACATTATTCCATCTTATTTTGTCCCAAAATACTTCGTAATGGAAAATATCTACACTGTTCAAGTTACGCACAAGTAGGTCCTGCAAGTCATTATACTCCCTTTGGCAGTATCTGTTCAAATTATAATATTTTATCATTCATTATCTAAAACTAATGTCGATTTGAAAGCAGTCTTTGTATACCCTATGCGTAAATGCGCGCGCACCTTTCCAAGCGCTCCTACAGGAAAAGACGCACATAAGCTAATCAGCCTAGGGTGTTTTCCATCGAAAGTGGTTGAATGAGCTATCTTGCTAATTCCGAACTTCAGTCCTCTTGACTTGCAATTGCGGTCCTTGAACTGAGCGTATCTAATTTTGACATTAACTTCGGTTAAAATCACTGTGCGCTTGGTTATAGGTGGAACAATTTTGAGAAACTCGATCTGTAAAAATATTTCTAAAACATTTATATTGCTCTCTTAATCATGTTAACCTTAACTTCAAAACGATGTAGTGCAAATAACGATACGTCGAGGACGATGGTGTATTGTGGGTGGGTAAATTGCAACATCCACGGCTACTAGTGAAGGCTGCACACTCACGGAACTCAGCAAGTCATAATCGAAGTGGCCCCCGCGGATTTACCGAGTGCGCGCGCGTAAAGTCCATATTCCATACCCGGAGAATTGGATTGGACAACACTCGTTCCAAAATCGAGAGCTAATACAAAACGTCCGTGCGTCGAATTAAATGTTAAATCGAAGATGACAACGCCGTACGTACTTCTTGTATTTTGTTTGACCACAGTTCTCCCAACACAGCAAGAGGTTATCGATGATGTACTGACAAGCCTAAGGAAAGGAGTTACTTTCTTGGAAAAACAGTCCAGAAATATCAACCTCGATGGCGTTGTGGGATACAAAATTCTTCATGGCAAGTAAAACACATTTCATTAATCTAGTCCAATTTATTTAGCATGTTACGGATGTCTAAGTAAGCTAATATGTCGCAAAGAAAAAAAAGGTTGATTAGGTTTTGATTTTCAGTAGCCAATTTGCATGGTTCTGACTTCATTGTAACATAGCTCTGAGGACGTTTCGTATTCATTCATAGACTTCAGACTAATCCGATAATGGCAATCTCTTATGTTTTGCACACAGCTCAACTTGCGAAAGCTGTTCAGTCATGGCCCAGAGACCTAGACAGCATAACTCAGCGCTCAGCAGCAGCCTCCCTTTTAAAAATGTTAGATAACAGCTTGGGCCAGGCAATCAAATCACTACAGGTGACAGAACCGAAATACTACAGAGGTGAGATCAAATGTATCCATACTTTTAAAGACCTATAACGGCTATCTCTTCTTTAACTTTGGTTGAACTGTGGAATAATCTGTTTGAACAGAATTTGAACCTCTGATGGACACATCATTTTGGTCCATACCGCTTGATTGGACCACCACAGACCCCTCCCTTGTGTATGCTACTCGGAGATCCACAGAGTGCTATGATGAACAGCTCAGTGACAAGTGCATGACCCTTCTCTTAGGCACATGGTACAGAGATGCTCCAATGGTTGTTTATGTTTGTCTTATTTAAAGCTGTATGATTGGATGAACACACCTGTTTTGATCCCTCCTTTCATTATTTCTTTTGAAGGAAAGATAATGGAACCCCATGCATTGTAACAAAACTATGCCGAGACACTATGACACGATTTGGCTGTCCACACTATTCCCTGTCTCACCAGGTGCTTTATTTCATGATTGGGAAAATGGTTAAGTATGCGCCCGCAGTATCACTCCCTTACATTTCATTTGGAAAGATATTTACCTACTTTCATTAATCACACCTTTAAAGTATTTTTAGGTGAGTGGTGAGGTAAATGTTCTCTTTGTTGAACCTGTATGTCCATGGCATGACCTCATGTACATTTTTTTTGTGAAGAAACAATCCATTGTGTTCCTATTGCCATGACCTTGCGGCTTATAAATGCCTTTTTTGTGAGTTTGCGAATTGTGCATTTCAGAGTTCAAGAGCTACAAGATTACACACATTAAAACATTGTTTCCATGTCCTTCAACAACAGAACAGACTTCCGTCTTTCACTAGTCAACGTTATGTCTTTCCAGAATGGTTGTTCCAAAATGCTCAAGGGGGAGATGCGACAATCAAGAGTCAACATGACTGTGCAGCACTACCAACGGATCTTCTGCTCCAACATGATGAAGAGTAACCAGGAGATCTATAAAAATGGCTTCACTGGCCAAACTCACGACATTTTTATCGAAAATAGTGGGTTCACATTATGTATACTGTTGGTGAATGAAATTTGAAGTGCTAATGGGTCGGAGTACTGAGCCAGACTTCCTGTTATTTGCAGTACTCCTGTGTGGCTTGGCTGGCTTCTCAGATTTCTACAATCTCGATTGGCTGGAACACATATTGCTATGGCAAGACCCTGAAGATGGTTGTTTTGGGAAAGAGTGTAAGTGCATCTCCAGACTCAGCAGCTCAGTAATAACTTTTAAAAGTCATCATCCATTAAGGCTTTGATGGCCCAGGAACACGTGGCCAAGCCATATGGAAGCCATTAACAAGAAAGAGTAGCTGTGTTTATTGTCTTTGCACTGTTTGTTTTCCTAGATGACTTCTCCCTCGGTTTCCTGGAAGAACATATAGCACCACAACAACCTCACAGAAGAGTGAAGAGGAGGGAAAAGACCCTCAGAGGTATGCCGCTGCTGAGGTCGCTTACTCTCACAGTAGATGTGCAGGACACACTGGAGCCTGATAAGTCTGCATCCATTCTGTTCTTCAGATTATTTGCATTCATTGTGTTTTATGTGCAAAACGCTATATCCACCATTTTAGTGTATTTCCATAAATATTTTTTTTTACATTTTGTTTTCAAAGTAATTTCAGTAGAACTGTATTTGTGTATTGTTATTCAATTTATCTTTACTCAATTAAAACAGCACAACTGATTGATATTACCTACACATTTAAATAGCTTGACTTTTTAATGTTTTTAAAAACGGAGATATACCATTTTGTAACCAAACTCTTCATATTTCCATCATGCACAGTTAATATTAATGACAAAATGTAAATATGGTGTTTATTTGATGGTCTCAACCTATATTTCTGCATTTCTTTTGCTTTTCTGTAGTATTTCTATCTATTTTGTATTTTGCTTTGAAGACTCCTTTAAAAAGTCCTACACCAGTCATATAAAGGAATGCAGATTCTAAATGCTCTTAAATAATGCATGTCATTATATGCATGAATAGACTCTCAGAGATTTCCAATGTTTCCTCTTACAGATGGATGTTCTAGTCACATGACTGGTGTTGCTGTGAGTGCTCTGGGAGGGTACCTGAACTTTTACCTCTCCGAGCAGGACATCACAAAGAGACCACTCACCTGATCACATCAGCCATTTGACAAGATTCACGCTCACTCATCAATAAGCGAACACTGCATTGTATTTCAATTGAATATTTAAAATATGTAATTTCTAAATACATACAAATAATCTAATCATTGATGTTCACGTTTTGTCTTCTTCCTTTTATTCACTAGAAAGATAGTGTATACAGATCTGCCTTTTATTCACTAGAAAGATAGTGTATACAGATCTGCCTTTTATTCACTAGAAAGATATAGTGTATACAGATCTGCCTTTTATTCACTAGAAAGATATAGTGTATACAGATCTGCCTTTTATTCACTAGAAAGATAGTGTATACAGATCTGCCTTTTATTCACTAGAAAGATATAGTGTATACAGATCTGCCTTTTATTCACTAGAAAGATATAGTGTATACAGATCTGCCTTTTATTCACTAGAAAGATATAGTGTATACAGATCTGCCTTTTCATTTACATATTCAGCATTCCTGCTTCTCTGGGTTTCAGGGAAATCATTTGTTACAGCACAGTTAAACAGGAGTGAATGAATGCTTTTAAAACAGAGCAAACCTTCACCTCTAAAAGTAATAAATTATCACATATTAAACGTGTAAATATAGAGCTTCCCCCCTTTTTCCCCACAAACTTGAACACACACAAAAAAGGCTCCTGGGCTTCAAGCGAGAGACGAGGACTCTAAATAATATATGTCTGACAGCTGCTCAAATATAATGCGCTGCCGGGACAAGACAGGATTTTTTGGGAAATAAGGCCCCATGTATCATGCACGCCGACAAACACCAGTCCATAACACAATCAGCAGTGATGCACAGCTCATTAATGGCTGCCGTCCATCTTTCCAGGGTGACCATTACTGTCTCTCAGCAGACTGCTGATGACAACACACCAGCTCCGTCGCCAATTTAGAAATGACAGACCTGCCTGTCTGGCATGAGAGACTTAAAAAAAAAAAAAAAACATTGACTTAGACCACACTGACAGTCACAATCAGAGTAAATTACTACCCTAACAAGCTTCACAAGGAAGCCTTAAAAAAAAAAAAAAAAAAAAAAGATTAACAGGCGGATTTATTGGTTCCAGCCGATGACTTCATAGAAGAGGGCCTTGAGCAGCCGGGACTCGTAGGTGACGGTGTTCTTGCCGACGTGCACGCGGTCTTCCTCCAGGGGCTGCTCGATCATGGCTTCCACGTCCTTCCCATGGACTGCAGAGGGAAGGGAAAATTAATTAGCCCCGCTGAGAATGGCAGCTCCGAAATTTAATTATCACCTTGTAGTTAAGCCCTAAACCCCCCGCACGACTCTGCTCCCCTTGAAATGGGAGACTGGGACGAGTGGCACAGAGGTAGCCGTCTCCACCAAAGAGGTTATTACAAACAGCATCCAGAGACGGTACCATCTGGCTCATCTCAAAGTTATGATGCTCAGCGCTTCTCACTAAGATCCATCTTGTGTTGGCTCTACTGTATATGTGGTTTGAACATGGAGTTGGATAAAACTCTGGTATCACATGCATTTAATGCATACGTTTAAACATAGGGATGAATGTGCAGAAGTGACCATTCAAGACTTAAAGGTTGTATCAGCGATTGCAGGCCCAAAAAAGGTCCACACATAAATGATCACATTCATCTAATCTTTCCTAACGATCCGCTAGCTGCCCACCCCATAAGCAGGCCGTCAAAAAAACGCGTCTCTGTAGGCAGCCTACTGTAGGCTCTGAGATCTGCACACAAAAACATTTGCTACCAACATGTGTTGCCAACCACTCAAAAGGCAAAATAAAGTGCAGTGTTTTCCACAGAATTGATCTGTATTTGTGGTGGTAGGTTTGCAGAATTAACTTGAATGCAACAGTTTTTAACAAATGAGTGCAGTGTGGTTATGATTCTAACCAGATTTAAGCACAATTTAGTACAACCAGGAAACTCATTGTGTGGTGGTCAATGTTGATATTGTGGTGGGCCGCCACAAATAAGTCAATGTATGGGAAACACTGAAGTGTTCCAACCAATAACCGACGAGATGCACGTTCAGGAGAGTTTCAATTGCACAGGAGGGAGGGGGAGGGAGTAGCGAGCTAGCTCTCTGTTTTGTTTGAACGTCAACAGAAGTAACGTTACCTCGCCATCCCTGATACAACCTTTAACCTCAGAAACCTGTGATAAACAGGTTATGTGCTATAAAACCAATGCTTAGCCTCTTTTATCAAACTCTCTAATAATATTAACCAATATTTTCAAATACATCTTTTTAAAGTGTTCTTCAAGGTGAACATCTCCTCTGTTTCAAAGAACGTTTTTTAAATAAAGTGTTTAGAAAACCACATCAGACACGTACGTTCACAGTGCTCCAGGAACTGAATGCAGTCCTGCACCACGGTGTCCCGGAGCATGATCATGTGCTTGGCCATATTCTCCAACAGCGACAGGAAGCACCTCTTGGCATAGAACCACGTGTCGGTTCCGAGCTGTGCAAACCAACAAAGAACAGGGCAGTGATGTGTTAGACTGTTTACAAGTGTGTGAAACCCCTCTGGAATAAGAATAATAATCATCCCCGCCAGGCTGATGCTATCCAGCTGGGCTCGGCTCTAGAGGACTGGCAGCAAATGATTTCACAAGACTAATCTCAATCTTGTTTGTCATTTCCATTTCTGCTTAAAGGAGCATGCCAACTTGTTGCCAAATGACCTTATTTGCCATCTACCCTAGAGTTAGATAAATAGATACATACACCCTTCTCTTTTCTGCCTATAACTAAAAGGAAGCTATAGGCTAACTGGAACAACCTACTTACAGTGAATTATACTAAGTTAGGCCAACAGTGTCAGACTGGATTATTGCATGCAGAGAAGAGAAGAGTATGTATGCTCTTATCTAACTCGGGTAGAGTTAATAAGCTAATTAGTTAATAAGCTGATTTCCCAACAAGTTGCCATTAAGCACTCAAAGATACCACAGGTTCTACATGAGGTTTCCTGTAGCTCATTCTGAAACAACATGTGTTACATCAGTTCTTCCCACCAGAGTGTGTGAACCCAGCGTGCGTGTTTGTCTTGGCAGAAGGTACAATGCTCAGGAGACTATAGGAATGGAAATGGCCTTCTGGAGGGTGTTTGCTCAGCTGTTGTATGCAGGGATACAGAGCTGGTTCCTGGGTTGGAATCAGAAAAATAAGCTTTGCGGTGCTTTAAAAGAGGTTCAGAGATGGTTGGTGATTCACTGAGTCTGAACGGTCCAGTGGGCTTGTTACTAAAGTCGATGGCACCAGCCTAATCTACGGATGAGTTGGGGAGGATTGTGCAAACACCAGACTGTGCACAAACCTTTTTGTTGTAGGGCTCCAGGCTCTTGATGACGCGTGAAATGCCAAAATCATAATTCCCTTTGGCACAGTATAATGTTCTGCAAACATAAACATCATCACATGACATTTTCACCCTCTTACCACATACTGATTGCTATAGTAATCTAGTTATACTGATACATATGTACATGATAACATTATATACATTATTACACTATTAATATATCTGAAGCACTATATTTTTTAGAAGACATAAAAAAGGTAAATATCTTCAGATATCAAGGCCTTGTGTGTATGAAGTGATTAAAAAAATGGTTTGGACTTCACCCTTCCTTTCACAGGTCACAGCCTCATGCACTGGCCACACTGCTGCGCTGGACACAATGCAACTGAAACAGCTGTCTCTAACAGTTTCCAAAGAACCCAAAAGTCCTCTGCAGTGGGGAGGCCGCACTCACCCAATCACAAGGTTTACGATGCACAGATGGAACACTTTCTTGTCCGGGTCGTCGTAAGATATCTGCTCCTCCTCCTTCTCGATCTTTCTCATCAGTTCTTCGGCCTTCAAAGATAACCATGCAACAAACTTCATGCAGTAGCAGTGACTTTTAATGTTCGACTTTCAAGGTCTCTCATTCACTCACTCACACACACACACACACACACACACACAGAGAAAGGAGGAACTATTCACCTCCTCATTCTGACTGGTCATGATGTACGACACACAGAGGTTAGCCAAGACTACCGCGCTGACATTGAGAATCTGCCAAAGAAGGGGAGGTAGAAATGAACATCAGAGCAGAAGGACAATAAAGATATAGGCGTTAAGGAGGATCTCACACCAAATAATCGAAAAATACATAAAATGATCATTTACAAAAAGCATTCAAGCAAACAAAACACCACACGTAAAAATTCCCATGCTTTCAGACACAAACACGCTGCAACCAGCAAGCACGAGACTCGTTACCGAGGGCTTTCTTTTGCAGGGACACTCCTGAATGTTACACTGTTCCAACTAGCATGGGGGAGGGGGCAAAAGAACATTCATACTGTAATAAACCACCAAGCACAGCTTAATGAATTCATTATGTAGTGATATATACACTGAAATAAAATTAATTGGGTATGATGTTGCCAAACTTGAGTTATATTGAGTTACACAGTGATTTGGCACCAAAAAGCCATTGTCTAAGCTATATCTCCTGGTGGTCAATGAAAATACTGTTTATTTCTATATGCTATCAGTAACAACCTCTTACCTCTTAAACCAGGCTATTAGCACCTTTAACAGATTAATATGCATTTACATTCACAAGGGATATGTTAGACCACTGAAATCATGATGCATCATATTCTGTTTTTCAAAGAGACACTCTGGCGTAGACTTAATAGTAAAATGGGCTCTCACATTGTCATAGTGCTTCTTGACGATGGGTTCATAGAATCCAATGGCCTCCTTGTACTTGTTCTCCTGCATGAAGAGCACATGAGCCACGTTCAGCTTCCATGTGTCGTGCTCGTTGCAGAACTCCACCGACTTACGGAAGATCTTCTCCACCATGCTGTAGTTCTCCCTATTCCAGTAGATCTTCGCCTGAGTCATGAGCACTGGGATGTACCTGGAGAAGAGGGTGGTACAGTTTACATAGTTTCTACAACAGCCCACCAAGACTGCCAATGCCCAGATTTCAAAATCTAGGATCATAAGCAAGTTTAGACTCAACTAAACATAGACCATATTAATTTACCAAAACTTTTTTGGAATATGAAGATCATTTCAGCATGTGTCGCTGAAGTGATCTTTGTCTCCAAAATATGAAGAAAACTTCTTAAACATGATGACCATAATATAGAGACATATCGCTAAGGACCTGTCGCTATGTCACTGAGAATGGTACTCACTTCTCCAGCACCTCATCATATTCGTGCAGGGCCTTCTTCAGCCCCTCGTCATCCCGCGTGTGACGTGCATCCTGGACCTGGGGGCAACCACAGTTTCACACTGAAGCAACACAATTAAGTTCTTACAATAATGGCTTCAAATTCATTCTGATGCCACACTGACTTACAATATGGAAAATGAAATCTCTGACATTTCCGATGCACACTCTAAAAACACTTGTACCACACTCTGTAATGTTGTAGCAAGTAGGAGCATGACCCGTTTCATCGGTTTTAAAGCAACAACGAAGCGCTTTCCCTCTGTCGCACGCACGCTATTTGTTTATCCAGCACCGAGTATGTTGCAGGATTTTATGAAAGTATGGTGTGTTGCGACATCAGATGCAAGACAAATTTGTAGTTTCTTATGTCTCATTCCATCGAACTACAGATCCGCTACCCAAACTAGCAAACTTGCATAGTGCGGTTATAGTCGATAGAGGGTCGCGAAGCGAATGCAGAAGTGCTGTTCACCCTGTAATGGGTTGATGAACCACTGAAACGATTTTGGAAACATTATTTTAAGGTACAAAATACTCTTTGGTGTTGCTTTAAACAAATTGGGTATCCCCTTAGCACTAAATGGGTACAAATTGGGTATCCCCTTAGCACTAAATGGGTACAAATTGGGTATCCCCTTAGCACTAAATAGGTACAAATTGGGTATCCCCTTAGCACTAAATGGGTACAAATTGGGTATCCCCTTAGCACTAAATAGGTACAAATTGGGTATCCCCTTAGCACTAAATAGGTACCCGGTACATTGAACATTGATGACAAGGGGAATTCCTACACTGTGTTACTTTAACCAACTAGGCAGGCCTCCTCCTCATGACCTCCCATCAAACGGGCAACTCTAAATTCACATGGTAGCATCAAATCAGACTGCTGTCTTTGAAGGCTAATGAAAGGCTAACCCGCCACCCCTTACCAGATGTAATATCTTTAAATCTGCGTGCCTTACATCTAACAAGCAGAAAAACTAGCGTTAATGATAAATTCCTATTCCTATATTTCATTGACATTTTCTTGCTTTCTTTGACACTTGACTTGCTGCAAACTGTAGGAGTACTGATACAAACACCATACACACCGTATCAAAATATTTACAGGAACCTATTTTGCAATACAGTACATCACACTCTAGTGGACAAAAGCTACACAGTATTCCTTAAACTAGAGTGAGAAAGGTCCAGTTTTACCTGTTTGGCTGCCTTCCTTAACTGGTCAGTTAATTTCCCAGCAATTTCATCTAATTTCCGGAAAGCCTGCAACAGACAATGATAACAAAGAACCATATATGACAAAAGTTAATGTTAGATATTAACACTTTGAGTGGCAAAAAACGCATTATCGCGTTTTTAGCTTTTTTTTTTTATTACGAAAATAGACACTCTAACACACCTTATGTGCAATTTTGGGAACTCTATGATGAATGGAAATTAATTAGATGACGATCGAAAACTCATGAAAACACACATCTGGACATTTTATCATAACTCTGCTTTTGATGGTTGCCGCTTTGGGTCGAATTAGTGATGCATGCACGTCAGGTCAAAACCAGGCCATTTATTTTCGTGGGTTTATCACTAAGTGGCAGTCTCACCAAGTCTCACTAGGTCACTTCCCGAAAACTTTACAGGCAACACTTCATATGTCATGATAGATGCTATATCTCTATTTCTAGAAAAAAAAACAGGGATTTTGATGAAAACTAGCCACTGTTTAGCTTGGGATTTCTCAGGAACAGAGGCATGTAGAAATAAACGGTTTGTACCCACTGAGAGCTCACCTTTCAAACAAAACTTTCAGCCGTAGTATGTGTCTATAGCTATAACATAGAATACGCTGTGGCTCTACAACAATGATCTAGATTGCTGGCACTCTGGGCCTCAATATACTCAACATAGACTTGACAAACATTCCTTGTTGTCTCTGAAAAAAGAGAATTTTACGGAACTTTATCACTTCACATTTATGATATTTCACTCTTCAAACAACAACTAAGAAGAACTTGTTGATGTCATTACCTCCTCTGGCGCAGTCTGGCATGTCAGCATGGCATCTAGAAACTCATAGAGATACTGCGGAAGAGGGAAAAATAAAACAAAAACAACATTCAAAAGTGCCCTTCATTTGTCACAGGTTCCATGAATAGACAACAGTGACCTGACAACTGACAACTGAGAGGTTCCTGGGAAACAAAAACCGCAGTGATTCTGTCCCATGTCCAAGCCATTGTCTGCCAAATGTTTGAGATGTGATTACCTAAGGAAGACATGCTGCAGGCGCAGTCCAATTGTTAATTCAGCCAAGTGCTTCGAAACTCAGACAGGGTAATCAATTGATATCAACTGATTGAGCCATTTTTTAGGGCAGAACTAAATGCTTTATTCACATTCACAGCGCCCAGGAGGGAAACAATAGAAGATGAAATACCCCTCATTCTGGCATACGAGGAAAAATGGGCTCATATATGATTCAGAACCACAAATAACACGATGAAAAGTGTGCATGTGTGTGTGTGTGTGTGTGTGATTCCATACCGGACTCAGAAACTTGTACGTAAGATGGGCGTTTTCGGCCAGAACATCTGCAGCCAAGTCAAAGTACTGGCAGCAAAACAGAGCAGAAAATAGAGAGAGAGAGCTGTTTTAATGAACTGTGCATTACTTTCCAAAACAAAGAGGTCCAACATAGTACTTTTTCATTGCATCACTGCAGGGGTCCTGTAAAGCATGGGCCCAATTTAAACTGCAATAACACACAGCATGGGCACTTCTTACAGGGGGGGGTGGGGGCAAAAAGCTTGTCATGCAAAATTTAGATGGAAGGCCTCCAAAATTGGCTACAAGGGTGAATTAACATCTATATTTAATAGCCGCTCTGGCTCTGGTTCTGGCAAGCTTTCACCCATTCTTTGGAATGTTCCAAATGGCAAAGACACCAATGGGAAAACTGATGGAATATTCCGTGACATCACAATGGAGACAGCGGGCTAGGGTCGTGCTTCGTGGCTCACCTCGTATTTACAGTAGAGGAGCAGCAGATTGCCAAACGTGACTGGAGGGAAAGGGTTCTGCTGCAGGAGGAAGGCCAGCTTCTCAAAGCCCTCTGTGGGCTTTGTGTCCATGTTCATCAGGGCCTGGTTGTGGAGGGTTACTGGATCCAGCTCCTAGTCATTAAAAATAGATTAGGCAACGCCTGATCCCCCAAATCAAAAACATCTCCCAAAGCAAACAATGCGTGATTTAATATCGCTACAGGCACTGGATGACACACACGTCCACAGTTTTTATTTTATTAATGAATATTATCTGTATCAAGACAATCTCAACTTTCATTCTAACAATAATTTCACTTAAATTTATAGTGACATCATTACTTCTAGCAATATGAATCATTCATTACTAAACCAAATTTCTGAGAAAGTAGTGCTACCATAGCCTGGGTGAACCCAAACAATCCTGTCAGCAAATTTGATTTTGCTCTGCAGGTCAGTCTGGAAAGGATCCCATTAACGTCCGTTTTCGAATCACCGAAAACCCAGGATAGTGTATTTTCTTCGAAATTGATTGAACAACAGCATATAAAGCCTCCATTTTATGATTTGGTAAGAGTTTAATGTGCCAGTTTAAGTTTAATTTCACTGCTGGTTATGCCCTGGAAGTCATAAAGCGGGAAATTCGGAAGCGGGCATCAATGGGATTGTTTCCAGACGGACCTGCAGATCAAATTCAAACTTGCTAACAAGGGTAGTGGTACCCTTCAGTACCTTAAGAGCTCTCCTGAATCAGTTTATAGTCATGAATGCAACAGCAGGGGGCAGTAGCTCACTTTTAAAAATTCAGCCTGAGTTGTGCTCTCCTCTGCCTCTGAATCGTGACACAAATCAGTTGGGAAAGTGGGAACAGAGCCTGAGTATACTTTTTTGAATCTGTGCTGAATACCAAATGTGTCAATGCAGCTATCATTCACACAAAAAGAAAAGATTCTGAGAAACCCCACCACTGGCCCCTTCATTACCATACTTATCCACCTAACCGTCTCAAACTCTTCCCTTCACTTCCAAAACACAGCTGTCTTTTTTGGTTATTCTGAGGAGGGGGTACGTTTCTTTCCTTGTGTTTAATGAGACCTTATGTTAGGCAAAAAAAGACAAGTGCCTGTGTGTGTGTGTACATGTGTGTGTGTTTGCTATTAGGTGTTAGAGCTCTGTTTCTGCTCATTATATTGTTGCGAGTGCCAGCAATAATTAGAGCAAGGACATGTTCCTGCAGTCCACGGTCATTCCAGCAGGCAGACAGGTGGGAGGCTCTTTTTGTCAGGCAAGCCTCGGCAGTGCAAACACCGAGGGGTTGGAAAAATCCCTGCGCTGCACCACCCGAGCCCAGGGGCATGCCAAAGTATGCTCCTTTCACAGGAAAGGCACACACCCGAGGCCATTTTACAGATGAAAACTGAACATAGTAACAGGCAGGGAATGTGTATCAATGCAACAGGCCAGCACAGGGTGTGGGCACGCCAAGGCTACATCCCACAACTGTTATCATTCTTGAATGAATTACCAAAAAAAACAACAAAAAAAACTACATGCTTTTCATGTAGTCACACTGACTAAATAATTTTCTTTTTCTTATAGGTAAGAGAAATAGTCAGAGCTAAATATTAGGTGTCTCCGTGAACTGAGCTAACTTGGAGGACGGCATACGAGGCGAAATCTCATCTCCTCCTAATCCTCAACTCTGAAGGACTGTTGCCCCCCTTCAAATGTCAATGCATGCTGCCTGTTAAAGTCAGCCTGATGACAAGCCATTGATGCTAGCTAGCTCCTGCAGTGAACAAATTGTGACCTAACCCAGGAATTAATTAGCCGACACGAAGATGACACCCAGATAGGCGCCGCTGGCTTATCTCGCCACACCACTGACACCCTGAGTCATTGGTAGAGAACACAAAGTCAGATCTAGGCACAGGATAGTGCCCGTCAAAAAGGAAAACTATGGAGCAGAAGGACAGAGATTAGAAACACAATCATGGGACCCAGCTGAATGACAGAATGTGTGAAAAGTTACCTCTTCTGATCTTGGAGGCATGTCTGTCAAGGCCTCTTGTGCTGAATCAACTGTGTGATACAGATAGCATGTGTGTCACAGTATGTATACGCCAGTCTATTCCACCTATGCATTCATGTCCCCATTAGTGTAAAATGGTGTCCAGGAAATCAACAGCATTATCACTTCAACAGAAATATATCCACATTATTTGGTGAAAATGAGCATCAAAAAGTGAGGGAAAGTGGAAAGCATTTCTCATGCTTACAATTCTTGAGCTGGTACTCAATGGCTGCCTTGAGGTTGAAGGCTTCAATCAGGGCAGTCTCATGGAGGACTAGAGTATTGCCCACACTTCTCACCTCTATGCCCTCGGTTGTCATGCCAACACTCAGCTCTGACAGAGAAGAACAAAATTAAGTTAAAAAAAAATAACCTTTAAAAATAAATACATTTTAAAAAAATAACCTTTTAAAGTAAAAAAATTAACCTTTATTTGAGAGGAAACTTCAAGATAACACTGAGAAACAAATGTATAATATGTTTGTACTCTGCACAACAGTATGTGCACATTTTTCATTTTCTAAAAGACAGACAAAGCAATCCCTGACAATACTTTATTGTTTGAATTGTTGCCTTCAGGCAGATCAATTAACGCAAGGACAAATAGACTCAAACACAGTTTTTATCCAACTGCAATAACCATCCTCAATGCTGCAAAAAAATACTGTGCAATATGGAATCTGATGTAAAATGGATCAATGCAATGACAGAAAGTATGCATGTCTGTAGATGTATGTTCATACTGTTTTTATGCAATGACTGTGTTCATAGTGTTTTTTTATGCAATGACTGGGCGTGTACTAGCACCTAAATTATATTTTTATTGATTCAATGAATGATGCACTGACTGGAGAGCACTTTAAATTTCCATTGTACCTGTGACAATGACAATAAAGACCTATTCCTTCTTTAATCTTTATTGACAGTCAAAGAAAAAACATATCTCAACATATTTACATGAGGTATGCTAAGATTGAAGTAAAAGAAAGGACAAAAGGCCACACTTTGCATAAGTTAATTTTATTGCACAGACGTGCTCAGGTGGAAAAAGTGTTGCATACAAATCTTAAATACCTTAAAGATTGTTGACACATACCTGGATGTTCTCGTATTCCACGTTCTATGATCTCACCAATGTATTTGAGAGCTGATGCGTATTGCTTTAAGCTATAGTGGCAAAGGGCGATGTTGTATGACAGATCTGAAACACACACACACACACACACACACACACACACACACACACACACACACACACACACACACACACACACACACACACACACACACACACACACACACACAAACCAAACAAAGGATCAAACTCAGGCTCAGCTGTATTTCTAGAGTATATTATTTCTGTGCAAAGGTCTGAGAACACAGGGGTTTCTGGTCTACATCCGAAACCATACAAACTCCGGTCGGAATTACTACCCTGCGGCCAGGCAAAATGCTTGCCTTGGCACCAGCTGCGTCTAAGCACAGCTCTGAAAGGGTGTGGGTGCTTCTGTCTTCCTCTGCACTCTTTGTAAACACAGTCTGTGGTTTTGGTGTGGAAAGGCACACTGAACCCACACTTTCATGTGAAAGGTATGGACGGAGGATAATTTCCTCACCCAGTCTTTTTCCCAGTGTACAATTCTTTAAGCCAAATAGTTTTTATGCAACATGTTGCATGGGTCACATTTTTTTTTAAACTGAAACAAGCATTGCACTGCTTTAAATACATAAGTAAAAAATGTTGCATAGTTGTGCACATATACTGTTGAATTTTGGAATGAACTCAGGCATGGTGCTCACCTGGCTGGTAGCCTAGCACTTGCATAGAGGACATGAACTTCTTGCAAGCCTCTTCATATTCTCCCTCTTTGAAAAGCAAGCAGCCAAGATCCACGTCATAATCAGGATCATCCTGAGGCAGCTGCTCCACCAAGGTCTAAACAGCCAAAAACAAAGTTGGGGTTTTCTTCTCCACAACAGTCCACACAGAATCATGGACAATGGCTTGTGTCATATTCTCAGAAACCTACGTAATTTTGACCACACCACGGCACGCAACCAAACTGCAACCTAAAAGTTACACATCTAGACAAAATATATGGCAGACCAACATCACACCATTATGACACATGTGGCATACCTTGGCTCCAGCATACTCTTCTTCTCCGTATTTGATGGCAGCTTGAAGCTTGATCATCTAAAAAGAAATATGGATTTCGGTAATACTAGTAACCACAATTGTTTTGACTGAACAAGTAGAACAATCATTATTTCACTCTTCTCTTGAATAACGCCCACAGTCAAATTGAGAAACTGGACAGTAAAATACTATTGTTTGTGGGGTTATAGAGATACTACAATACAAATGCATACTATTGCTTGTGACATTGCACTACAGTTTCATTAATTTAATTAAATTACACCACCATTACTAGTTAGGTTGGCAACATACTTTGGTATGACTGGTTGGATTGTCCAGGAGAAACGTAGCTTTCATGGCATCAGAAAAGGCACATGCCCCATAGAGTGACTGGGCATAGTAGAGTTTGTACTCCTCCACATCCGGATGTAGCTGAGTGAGCTGTTCATAGCACTCTGCAGCATTGGTGAAGTCCTGAATGTGGTAGTAGCAGTAACCCAGCAGCGACAGCGCAGCTCTTGACTGAAAAGCCAATAAAAGAGTAACAGTAATACATATTTGAGAGATTTTATATATCACTGATTCTTGAGATAAGGGACAAAAGTACTTTTGAAAAGTGACAAACAAAAAATCAATACTACATTAATTTGAATTGGATATCATCATAAACATAGATCTCATCTATCATGCCTGAAAAGGAACAGGTTTTTTATTAACCACTTTTTATAAAAATTGACATTTACTGACTTAGTAACTTGTCATTTGTCAACTCCGTCAGACACATGAAAATATGTTTTTTTTTGTGTGTTTGATCAATTCAACAACACTCTAAAGTCTTTAAGTGTGTAGAAATGGTGTGCCTTAGCAAGGTTTAGTGATAAATTGCATTATATACACTTTTAATATAATTTTACATTGCTTTGAAATAAGCCATTTTAAATTACCTTAATTTAGTTTACTATTTTTTTATTTTTAATATATACACAATTAGTGGTTTTGTGCACACAAGACACTGATGCATGTAGATAAGTTGGTGTTTTAATGTATAAACACACTCAATTGAACAAAATAAATATACATTTTTTTTATAAAAATGAAAAACCTCCATCTTACGGTGTTGACACACAACTGACGGTGTTGACACACAATTGACGGTGTTGACAAACTAATCGAGAATCAAACTGATTAAAGATATTTTACTAGTTTTGACATGGCAGTATCAAGGGAAAGAGTATCAAACTTCAAACAAAGAGTTTCTACAGGACCTCTCAGGCAACTAAGTTCTATGATTTGCTCCAATTTCTCTCAGCAAGTAAGTACATATAGTGTTTTATCTGTCATTACTGCCTTCGGTGTAGAGCCAAGTATTAGATATTTATATATAATAGTTTGTCTAACCTGCGGGAACAAGCTGTCCCGGTCAGTTTCAAAATCTTTCACTGGACAGAAACAGACATCCCTCCTCCTAGCCTAGTTGCCTGCTGTAGTTTTACTGGTCACCTTGCTGTTTTATAGTTGTATCTGGTAGCTTTGTTGACTTTACATTCTCCTATATGGGCCTAACACTTCCCTGCTAAAGTGGGTTTGCTGGTTGACCAGCTTGTTTGACCACCCTATGATGGTTGACCTACTAGACCAGCAAAACTCTTGCGAAAACATACCTTCAGCTGGTTTTCCCAGCTTATGATGGTAATTCAGCTGGTTTTGCTTGTCGTGCCACCTCAAGCTGGTCATTTTAGCTGGTGTTGCTGGTCTATAGTGCTGGTTTAACTGGCCATGCCAGCTTATGTTGGTCATTCTAGCAAACCAGCATGACCAGCTTGACGGGCTGGTCACCAGCATGACCATCTTGCACCAGCTTTATCCCACAAGACAGGCTGGTCACACCAGCATGACCAGCATGACCAGCTTCCTCAGATGGTCACACCAGCATATCCAGCTGGTGGCCCAACCAGCTACACCAGCAAAGACCAGCAAGAGCTGGAAGAAAACCAGCAAAGACCAGCTAAAACCAGCTACCAGCATAAGCTGGTTTCTAGCTGTTTTTTTCAGCAGGGTTTAGCCATTTGGAACAGAACAACACACCAGAATAGGCCTGTTTAGTAAGCAGGATTTGATGGTTGCATTGCAAATCAATGCAGAAGTAATCCAAGTATTCAGAATACGTTACTCAGATTGAATGCGTTACAAAATACATTTTTGGGCATGTATTCTGTATTCTGTAACAGAATACTTTTTGAAAGTATCCTTCCCAACACTGCCTACATCTCATGAGTCCCATGCGCTTTCCCACCAGTGGAGCTAGTTGGCTAGTTGATAAAACTTTTGTCAACTTAAAAAAAAAAGCTTAACTCCAGTCGTGATTCAAAGACCGCTGTTTTCCAGCAACAGCATCCATCTTTTTTGTTTTCAAGTAGCAGGGAATTCACGTGGAACCGTCGCAACTCTGTCATCATTATGTTAAGCCCGCCCACCGACTCTACACACAATATGATTGGCCTGATCAAAGTTTGATTTTTCCAGCTCACAAGCCAACAGAGAGTTGCTAGACTACCCTGGCTGCAAATTACATTTGCTGCTGCTAGGGTACGTCTAGATTTCTAGGCTACCCTCCTCCCATATTTAGGGTGAAAATTGGCAGTAGGACCACGACGATGCAAAAATTCAACTTTCACATCTTGGTGTTCTATATCTACATCAATGGACTTTCCTAACCACCAGTGATCATCATACACCACTGCCAGCCAATCCCCTGTCTCAATACTGTTGATAATTATATCAACAGTAGTACCCCCAGGATCTTTCAATGGCTCCTCTTCCATTTCATCCACCAAATCTTATTTCATCGACCGAATCCCCTGCTTCTCCCAACTCGTCTTCCATCTCCTCTATCAACATGGACGGCTCTTCCTGGCCCTTGCATCAGTCTGCTGCTCCTCTGAGCAGTCTCTTATACAAAGAGTAGCTGGGGGAAAGCATTGGCAATTCAATAGCACTGCAAGAGCATGATAGTTGTCTGTAGCTAACACCAAACTGGCGAAGCCTATGGAGAAGCCGATACTTCTTTAGAACCTAGCCTGATACACTGCAAAAAATGAAATCTAATCTTATAATAACATCAAAAAATCTATTTGGTATTGTTTCTAGTATGAAAAGACATAACTCTTGAAAGGTCATTTTGACTTAATTTAAGAAGACTTTGACTTATTTTAAGAAGTCTTATCAAGACAAATTTACTTAATGCACTGGCAGACAAATTGGCTTGTTTTTAGGACAAATTTGCTCAATGCACTGGCAAATCTGCTTGTTTTCATGATGAGATGTCTTAAAATAAGTCAAACTTTTCTTAAATTAAGTAAAATGATTTCATGAGAAAGCGCCGGTAAGTCTCTTTATACTGAAAACAATACAAACTAGTTTTTTATCTTGATATAAGATTAATAATCTTGGTTAGATTTTATTAGATAAGCAGTTTTTGCAGTGTAATGCCAGTTGTCTGTGACCTGATTTTTCAACGGCTCGTTTCTGTGCCACATGAGTTGTATAATTCCTTCTCAGCTCTTGTGGAAAAGAAGATATCTCCTAATGTTGGGGTTCCGATGTTGGCTTCCCGTTATCATCCTCTCTGTTTCTGTTCATGGAGAATCTACAATCATTTTATCTTTTAGTTTGACATGACTTTTCTATTTGAGCCTTCTTTTTCCACCATTCCTGCTTTCTTAGTTTGTGTTGCTCTTTTGTTAATTTCTTAACCTTTTATTTCAATGCTTTTATCCCCCTTGCGTGTCTTTTCCTGTTTTTTCTCCTCTCTCTCTCAGCTGCAAGGGCACGCTGGGTTGAAGTAGGCTCCTCAACAGCCTGGTCCAGAGGACATTCTGGTGGGGTGTCTATTTCATTTAGCCATCTATTCTGCATAGCTCTGGACCTTTTCTTTGCTTTCCTCCAATACTTATTGCGGTGCCTTTTTTCTCTGGGTCCTAATTCTCCTACTTGTTTTACTTTTTTGTTTTGGACCCTGTCCTTCCATCTCTGTCTCTCCTTTTCTAACTGCTGTTTACTGTCTAACTGTCCCTCCTACTTTCTACTTTAATGTATAAAATAATGCAATGTTCACGTTAAGTATTTTGTGATATTTTATTAAGCCATCCAATTAACCTCATAATCATATTTGTGCATTTTGGGCATTTTAAAACACTTTATTTTTGCAGTTTGATACTGTAACCTCTGCGGAGGACGAGTTCATTTGCATGGGCTTTCATAGTACAGTGCCGGTATTTTATCAAATTACTATGAAATAATATAAATATAGCCAAAACTAAAAGTCTAAACATACACAATTCTTTCATATCCAACTTTTAAAGCCTTTTTAAATGAAATAATTTATTGTTTTTTTAAAGGAAATTGCAACATTTTTGATGGGGGACATGTTTTGTCCCTTATCTCAAGAATCAGTGATCATATTTTGCATATTGCAGCCAATACGTCAACTGGGCTAAAAGGCATGTTAGGTTACCTTTCCTTCTCTCACTGCATTCTCAGAATCTCATCCTGTTAATCCTATATCCGATGACTTCGGTGGATAGAAGAACTAATTTCTTCAATCTTTGCATCTTGGCTGGCTAGTCTAACTTTCCGCTTTTTCTGCGCGCTCTTGGATTTGATAGAAGCGACTACTAGCGAGTCACAACGCGCAACTGCTAACGTTGATGGGAGGTGTAGTTTTTATGCTGCATTCAAGACGTGATTCTATGGTTTGCACCAGTAATGTTTCTCGATGTTGCGGTGTATTTTGTAGACAAACATTGACATGGTTAGAAGTCATTCGCACCAGTGCGCCTAAATATTTTTTTGCACTCGCACGCCATCATTTTTACTGAAGTTACGTTAATAATGTTAACACCAAGGTCAACCAAGATATTTTTAAATGACACAAGAGCAGGTTACATTAACTTAGAACTATTCTTGCTTCATTCAAACTTACCTTCATCTGTTTTTGCAGTTCGTTGCTTAGGATATGGATGGCATCTCCATAACGCCCATCTTTGATCTTCAGAAGTGAAAAGATGTTTGTTACGTCAATGTTTAACGTTAGCAGCTAGCTAATCAACCACGTTAATCTACCGTTACGTTAACTCTCTTACTGGTCCACCCATTGCAACGTTAATGTTAACGTTATCGTAACAAGCTTGCATCGTTAGTTAACTGCAAGAACAAGAGCTCACAACTGATGCTGCGTACAAGTTAGTATCTTGATTAATAAACGGTACATTTACAGCTTTAGACGGCTTCTGTAAGCAGGCTGTTAAAACCAGAACACACACCACAGCAAATGATTGATCCCGTTAACTAACATGATGCTAACATAGCTTCTAGCTAGCTATCTATACAGCGTTAGCTAAACAAAGTTAACGTTATTTCACTAGTGTCAACGTTAGCTGCCTAAAGTTAGCATCTACTCACCATTTTGTAGACTGTAGCAGTGTACTCTCCGTCTTTTATCGTTGTGAGTGTCATGATTTTATTCAGGAAACAATCCCACGTTTACAAAATATTTACCTTTCCAAATAGACAAAAAGAAGAAAGAAAGCAGTGTCTCCCTAGCACTGTTAGGTGTGTGAGTTGTCTGCTATGCCTATAGGTAACCTTAGCAACCCGACCGACCGGACACGGATGTTGAAAAGTGATGGACGTTTTCATTTTCCAATGAAATTTTCTTGTGACCAATGACAGCTCTCGAACTAGTTAGCCTGACTAAACTAAAAATAGTTTCTCATCGTGACATAAACCATGTAAAAAATACAGTTTTACAAACTGAAATATTTTCCCTGCCCTAGCAATGGCCTGGCTTATTGTTTTTCTCAGTTGCTTTGGCGCATTTCTCAGATCAGAATGGAACTTCTCAAAACTGTTCAACTCCATCATCACTTGTGCACATCATGAAAGCAGTTTCTCCCCACCTGGAACAAATAACAATGCTTTAGTAGCCTACATCCATGCAACTTTGTAGGCTACAAATATCTGCTGTTTTTTTGTTGTTGTTTTTTTTTTTCAATTGCTAATGTCATGTTGGTCAAACTCTAAATGCACTTGGTTCCCTGCTGAATTTCCCCTTAGGAAAAAGTAGGCCTATATAGGAATCTTATAGGAATACTATAGTAATTTTGGACATTAACTCACCATTTATTTATTTTAGCAATATCATCGCGCTTAGTCTTTGGAATGAAAGAATATTTATTATTAATTTATCTGAGGTGGCGGAACTGCGTCGTCCCCCCACTTCCCACTTTAACACCTGCATAGGCCTAGACTGTATGTGACCTGCCAGACAGGAACGTAGAAAGATGCAGTGGTGCACTGCTCTGACCAAGGGGTGTTTTACTATTGGCCTAGGTCTACAGTAGGTTATGGGTCATTTTTCATTTGCACAATGAAAAATGAAAACAATTTGAAACAAAAAGAAAGCCAAGCCCATATTTATCTATAAAAGTGGCATAGCATAGGCTACTTTGTTATGCTGTTAACAAATATTTTTCTAGATTTTTTCTCTGGATTTTTTTTCTTTTCATTTTTATATTTTTTAGTTGGAGTCCATGGTGCATTTTACTTCAGGGTATGGGTGAAATGTAATAAGAGCAGAAAATCCGGCTCTAAGAACACATTGGACCTGAGGGGAAGAGCTCTATAATCCAAACCACATTGGCTTGCTCCAACAAGAAATTCTGTGCTCCTTGTGCATCATCAGGAGAGAGCGAGGAGGTGGAGAAAAGGCGAATTGAAAGAGAGAGAAAGAGAGAGAGTTGTATATTTGGTGTGCTCTGCACAGTAGACAGTTCATCAAATTCTTGGATACTCCATTGGCGGTAAGGGACTTTCATTGTCAGTTGGCTTGGCTTGATTTAAAAGGTTGCACTTAAACTTCCAGAGCTTTGTAGAGTGAATCAGTGAGAAATAAATGCACTTTGATGTTTATCTAAAACATCAAAGTGTTTTCTTTTGTTTTGTGTTTTGTTTTGTAATGTAACTTGCACTTGAAATGTCACTTTAGCAAATTAAATAAAAGGTGCTTCAGTATGTTTTCTCATCCCATCATTTTTTTCCGCATTATCTGATTTTCAGAGTGCAATTCATGCAAAACAAGCACCAAGTCTGTGTAGCTCTCCAAAGCTACTGCAGTATTGTGTAAAAAAAGATAGAAGAGAATGCTGTGTCAGTACTATTCCCCGTAAATTACAAAAAACACAGTATGGCTATAAACTCCTTTGTTTTTTTTTTCACATATCATTACGTCAGTGTAACTACTGATATGAGCTTGCATTACGGTTCAGATCTACTTTGCACACTGCAAGGGCATGTCATGTACCACTGGAATCTGACATGAATTTTCCCATGATGTGTATTTTCTTTTAGGTGTATCTGACCTTTTAACACCGATCCATGGACAACAGATGTAAAATAGCCATTTTGGCTAATTCTGGCATATTTACATTTCATGTTTATTATGTCAAATACACTTTAAATAGAATAAAATAAATGCAATATACAAATTGCATCAGATTGCCTGAGAGCAGGACTTTCCTTTAATTTGTATGAACTATTCTTTTCATGTTGACAGACACTGCCGCAAGTAAAACGCTTTATAGCTACTGCATACCACTTACAGAACATAAATGCCGTCGTCAATTTTGTCTTACCTGGTTATTATGATTCAATAGGTAACAAAATTGGCCACCATGAGCCTCAGAGTGAGTGTGTTATTATTGGCTGTGGTCATGGTGTCAGTCATGGGACAGAGAAGACGCACCAGCACCAGCACAAGCACATCAACAAGCAACAATGAATGGAACTTCCGTGACGGCTGTGAGAATTCTACATTATTTATATTGAGTTACCATATTGAACATTGAAGAAGATGCTGTCAGGTTTTTTTTTTTGGTATTCAGATAGATGGTGCTCTATTTTTCTAAGAAGATTTGTATCGATTATAAGTGTGGAACTGAATCGATTTGCTAACACAGAATGACATTTTGTCAATGCTGTTAGAAGCATGAGAAAAAACACAGATTTTGCCTCTGCATCAAGTATGTGAAAAAGGGTAATTTGAGAAACCTTTGTTGTATAGATGAAATTAAGACAGCCTCTTTGGGTTTGCAGCAGAGAAGGTGAATATGCGGGGTGTGGCCAACCTCACTGAGATTCTTGACAACTGGAGATTTGATATCCTGAAGGAGATGAAGAGTCTTCTGCTGAATGATCACCAGTCTCTGCTGCCTGACTATGCCAGGTAGTATTTGCAAATATATGTATATATATATATATATATATATATACACACACACACACACACACACACACACACACACACACACACACACACACACACACACACACACACACACATAGAATTATACTCGAGGCTCTAATTACAGAAAAATGAAAAACAGCAGCTGAGTGAGTTTTGCATGGCATATTGGGTAAAGTTCTTGCTTCTTATGGTTTGGAAGGTGGTCATCTTGTAGGCCTCAGAGCACCAGACCAGCAGCAACCAAAATACCTCTGGTCAGGCCTGCAAATGTATAACACAACTGTTCTCCCTCTCTCTCTCTCCACCAAGTGCTCCTTTCTGACTATTTTTCTCTCTTTCTTTCTCTCTACTGAGTTTGTCTGTTCTTGTTTCATGCTATCCCTCAGAATTCAGCCACTGTCTGAGGCTTTGGATGACCTGTACAAAGAGTTCAACGCCTTGAAGGCACATCTCGGCGATCTGACCGAGAAGTTTGGACCCATTGAGACCTTCATTGATGAGCTGAAGGCTGAGAGGGCATTGGGCGGTGCCGCTCGGGCCAATGCCCCTCAGGCCGACCCAGCTGTGGCCAACCCGGCCCCGGGGCCCACTCGCCGAAGGATCCTCAAGAAGAAGATAGCACCATCCTCCTGAACCACCCCACCAACATAACAGTGCTGGCACTTTGCGTCTGTTCAAAGGAAACCGCCATGATTGATTCATTGCTTCTCTAAAATTAGTCATTTTTCTGCATGTTGCTAGGAAGCAGGTACTACTCAACCTACTGCGCCGACCAGAGAGACCATCTGAAGGTCTGTGGTCTATGAGGGAAATGGTTTAGGCAGCTGAGGTTAGGGAACAGGAGGGGAAAGTCCTTTTTTATAGGTTATAATCAATGGTGCTTTTCATAGTTCACATCCTCTTTGGCAGACCGGCTGGTGACCAGTTTAGATAAGTGGAAACAGCCTATCATTGTGTAATGTATTGAAAATGTGATAGAATTAACTAGATAGTAAAACCACTTTAACAGGAACATAACATGTGGACATAGTGATAGTGTATGTAAATTATTATTATTTTGAAGGTTTTCCTTTTACAATAAAATGATATGGCTGACCAATGCTTCCCCCGGATATAACCATAACCTCTTTGAATGGCATTGTGTAAGTAATGCAATGCGATTGCTATGCTATACAAATTAACGCACATGACTCTGTAAGAGTCTAATAGTGCCTCATCTTTCATGGCTCATATTAGCTGCTTTATTTTTTCTATGTTTATACTGCTGTGAAGTGTCAGCAACAAATAAACAATAATCTGATGCACATATTTTTAAAAACTGGCTGTTTGTTTCAATTTCTTTTGTCTTGTAGAGAACTAACTTTAGTGAACCCAGACAAATTTGAGTTTAGATCCGTCTGACCATCCCCCAGGGTGTCATTAGACCCAAAACTCTACTAGGGCACAGTCTAGTCTAATGATAATAATAATCTGCTGCCAAAAAGGAACTAGTTAACAGGCAACAGGAGCTAGTTAAAACCCATGATTTATTTACTTGGGCACAGTCCGGGGGTATTCCAAGTATGTGGTTTAGTGATAAACCTGGGTTAACTCAGAGTAAGTGGTAAACCTCCTACAACAAGAGCCCTATGGCATTGTTTTGTTAGGAGAATGAAGCCATACAGCTCTTCTATTAGGAGGTTTACCACTTACTCAACTTGTTTGTCACTAAACCATGTACTTGGAATACCCCCCAGTCTAATGATAATAGTAATCTGCTGCCAAAGAGGCAACACGAGCTAGTTAAAAACCTGAACTTATTTACTGGGGCACAGCAGTTCTAGGGGTACATGCCCCAGTAAAAGGGGTCTAGTGACACCCATGCAATCCTCCAATTCACAGCAATTTCCAAAATCACAGAAACCCCAGGAGCCTATTCCAATCTCATATAAGCATGGGACAGGCTTAATATGATGAGGGAGGAGCACAGTTAGCAGCGCTGCTGAAAACAAACAATGTCTGCGCTGATGGCATCAGTAAACGACACAGACAAGCTGTATCTTCTTTGGAACTGAGTAAACAACTGTATTCAGTCTGGTGTCAGCCAGGCTACCTGCACAAAAAAAACTTTGAAAAATAAATGTATAAATATCTAATTTGGGGCGATATTGGACCAACAACAGAAAACTGACTGACATTTACATAATTCAGTTTTACCTGCTGAAGTCTGAACATTAAATTAACTTCGCTCACAAAGATAGTGGACTATGGTTATGTAAAACATATGTATGTACATACATATGTAAAACATATCTCACAAAATGAGATATTCCCAGAGACAACCATGGCATACAAAATCAATATACATACTGCATGTTAAAAAAGAAGAACAACTTTTAACACTTTGGCCTGTCTCAGACAGGGCATTTAAAGCAGCTGTTGCTCTATCAGTTTGGAGTCAGTGGATGGCCTCTGTGCACCACAGACCCTCTTTTACACACACACACACACACACACACACATGCAAAGAAAGAGAGGCAGACTTGAAAGTGAGATAACTTGAAATCAGGTAGTAAACACAGTGCTAGGACTCATTCCGACATGAGCAAATGTGATTCTCCAAGATCAGATGCTGCAATATGGTGTTTGTGTGGTGGGGCAGGACAAGAGCCGAAGCAGCAGACAGGGTGTGGAAGACAGAACCTCTGAACACTCATTTCACTGTCTGGAAGCCACGCTCCACAGCACAGAGACGGAACACCTGATGGGCAGGCAATGGCCAATCTCTTAACACACTGACGGTCCTGGCAGAAGACCTCAGCATCTAAAGTCTGGCACCCTTGGCTAAGGTAGATGTTCTCACTGGAATAGGAAAACCTAGCCAAGTGTCAAATTTGGTAACTCTGCTGGAAAACAAATGTTCTTATGGTTACTTGACCATATGGTACTTCTACAACATTTATTTGATCATAAAAATGGAAATTCTGTTTTGAATGATTGACATGATTGCCTTAATCAGTTACAGAATTTATGTGAACAGTATATTCTCTCTCACAGTAGCAGTTGAGATGTTGCGACTGACTTTGCAGCTTGTGATCCTCTGACTGCTATTCAGTGATGAACCACCAGGGGGACACACAGAATCACAGCACCCTAATCATACAATGGATTTATTCATGTTTATACTTGTTCATCAGTGGTAGAATCCTTGCCAAGCCTAGCTAAACATGTATCACGCCCATCATACTTATGTCATTGGTAGACCTGACGGAAACTTCACAGGTGGAAATGTTGCCCTATACTTGCCTCGAACCATACAGTATAATCATATAGGTGTTTTTTCTGGTTTTGACGATGAAGCTTAGTTGATTTTCTGTTATAGTATCTATAACACTCATTATTGTGTCCAAATCTCTGCATATTTGTCAGTATGGAAAAACTCAATCTTGCATGAGACAGAAAGACCTATACTGTGAACATAATGAAATCTGTAGTAGACCCATTTCAAACTGATCTGAAATAATATAGATGGAAAATAAGGTAACACTTAACTTGACGGGTGAGTTCATAACACATTCATAGCAGCTGTCATAAACTGCACATAAAGCATTCATGACTGTTTCATGAGACATGACTCAACATTCATACCAAACCTTTCATGAATGTGGGAGACAGAACAACGAGAGCTTGTCAAAATAAAAGTCCAAAGTCGCAAAGCAGCATTGTCGTTTTTGGTCCAAACCTCTTACATGATCACTTCACATCTGAGTCAATGGGCTAGGCCTACTCCAGTGTCAAAAAGACAGAACATGGTCAAGCAAATAATTTTTGTTTCATAAAAATGTATTTGTTTTATGATGTAACCTTTGCTCATCTTTCTCATCTTTTGCTACTGGGAATGTCCAACCGTTCCACGTTACACAAATACGGGTCAGCTGAATGTATACTTGTATAGTAAAGTGACATTCGATGTAGACTTCATAAGATATTCATGAAATATTTACAAAGCCTGGAGAGATTAAATTAATGGTATCCAGGTTACACAAATATTGTATATGTTGGACTTTTATTTTGACAAGCTGTCGTCTTTCTGTCTTCCACATTCATGAAAGGTTTGGTATGAATGTTGAGTCATGTCTCATAAAACAGTCATGAATGCTTTATGTGCAGTTTATGACAGCTGCTATGAATGTGTTATGAACTCACCCGTCAAGTAAAGTGTTACCGAAAAGGTAAATAATAACATGTTATGACTCTATAGCCACACAATTGCCATTTTAAATCCATGCAAAGAAATAGTTCTTTTGAAATAATAATAATAATAAAAAAATAATCTATAGTCAGAAAGGATAATTGGGTGTTTTGCTGCTGACTGTCCTGATGATATGATGGGCCTTGTGTGAGTATGTTGATGGGAGATAATTAAAGCCTGAGCCCAACTGTCTCCATATAATCATTGCAGAGCCTCTGGAGCTCCTACTCTCCTCAGCTTGCATTCTGTCATTGATCAAGAACATTCGGGAAATTTTGGATTTTTTTTGTAGTTTTCTGAAAGTGACAGTGTAATCTTACTGTCACTATAGTGAGCCATCGCTGCATAGCTCATGGATATGAAAGTAAACCACTGTCTTAGTGATAAAGCTTGCCCGTGACAAGCTGGAAATACCCACTGGACGTCCCCGGACCTTGGTGTCAAAAGTCTCACCCGGCCAGGGCAAGGATGAAGTGCGGATGAATGGTCCAACCGGTTAAACCTTCATCACAAATTTCAGTTAGCCTGCATTGACCTCTATCAAAAAGCAATCTCTTATCAGCCCTTATATAACTCTGAGACTTGACCATGGTGTTCTTGAGCAAAGCCAAAGAGCAGTGATTTCTTCATGTCTGTTTACTGCTGCCCCTACAGACCAAAAAAAAAAAAAAAAAGAAAAAATAATCTGATCTATCGTCAGTGCCTTAACCTTGGATTTTGTGAGGTCCAGTGAGTGGTCACTCACACTGTTCTGAGGCAGACCAGCTGTGGAGTCGGGGGTGGGGGTGGTGTTATTGATTTAACACACATTTACAGTTGGTAATGAAAACTCCCAACTGTAAAATGGCCAAGCTGGTACTCAAGAAAGATGAGGCTTGGAGAGACGCCAGCATAGACCAGGAGTTAACAGAGTAAGGCGATGAATCCTCAGGGTTTATTTGACGCGCTGGGTCCATGGGTTGACCTCGGGAGCTGGCGCCATCAGGACTGTAGTGGAGGCTAAACACAAGTAAACACAGTTTATCCACCTCTGAAATGTCAGAAATAGAGTTTATTTACCAATTGCAACTTTTAACATTCAAATATCATACTTTATTATCCACATTCACAATATGCACTCATCAACACTCAAAGAACCATTTAATACCACTGGTATTGTTATAAACTTTGGACAATAACCTCCACCATCATCAAACATGTTCTGAATGCCTTTTTATACTCTGATCTTGCATGGCGCAGTCCACCTTACCATGATTACAGAATTCATAGTACCCACCTGTTATTTTACCACTACACCCTTGGGTGCCATGTGTCCCCAGATACCTCTGAAGGCAGCTTGAATTCATCCACACATACTCACACACACCCCTGCACAAACATGTAAATCCAATTCAAACAGACAGGTTACCTTGCGTGCTTGCATCATCCGCTTCATGTGGGGAAAAATAGTAGGCTACAGATTGTGTGTGTTAGTTGATGAGATCCAATGTGATTGTACTGCAAATGACTCAAGCTTCCAGACTGTACACCAAATCTAAAATAATGAACAGTAAATGCATACTTTTTGGTTTAGATGAGCAGTGCATACTGTAGTTTACTTTGCAGACTAACGAATCAGAACAGTTCGCCAATTTTTCATGACAATGGAGGGAACCCAATTCCCCAATCCTGAGAGATTTCTGGGGACGCATCATCTGCACATTTAGCTTAACTCTGATACATAAGCTTCCTTATTTTGTTATCTTAGCATATTGCCAAACTGAGTTCCTACAGTGGAGTTTCTAACATTGTACAAAGTGATAGAATGCAAATAGCCTACATTACCATTTTGATGCCCCAATTTGTAGGCGACCTATAGGCTGAATTACTCCAATATTAGAACTCGCCATTGCGTACTGTTTAAAATGGAGTTTAAAGCACTACTATGCAACAATTCACCACTTTACAAGGTAAGCTTTTAATCAGGCAATTCGTTATACCATTCATTTTGATGGTAAACATATAAACGTGTCTTTCCCACCAGTCATACATCTCCATGAAGGTCTGTGTTCAGGGTTGGAACACATTACCCTGGAAATCCAGAGTTGTCGCGAGAGCACAATGGAATTGTCTCTGCAAGACACTGGCAATGAGCAATGATGCACGTTACTTTTACCCCTTGCATCCCATGAAACCAATCAAATCGGCATATCTGATATAGGCGGGCCAGAGTCGAGCTAAACTGATGACGACAGCACTGCAACGTTGGAGGTCAGTACATATTGATCGTAGTGTTATCCAATTGCGTTGAAGTCCAGAATCTTTCAGAGTAAACATTGGTCTAGTGTTATCCAATTGCGTGCAGTGAGATTTTCAAATCTCATGCTTGGTGCCTCCCCTCAAATTGGGCCATTACATTGTTCGTGGTTCAGACCCTTAAAGGGACACCAGGCAAGCCTGATGCTTTTTCTCTACAAAACTCCCCCTCGCTCGGTCTGAAGCTCTTTTCCTTTTCTTTGCGTCTTCCGTCAAGGGTTTTCGCTGCTTCTTCGCCGGCTCTGCCATTATACACACATTTGCAACAATCTCTAGCGTTTCGTTAGCCTGCCTATGTGGTGTAAAGTGATCCTTCTTCGGTCAGTGGGTAGGATACACCGAACTTGCAAGTGGGATATTCTTCCTACAGGCAGTAGGGGCGGGCGAGAGAGCCTTCATTCGCCCCGTAATGAGTCATTTAACCATATACCGACTTACGAAGATGATTAATTAACACGAAAACGTTGCCTGGTGTCCCCTTAATCTCTCTAGATTACCAGGGTCTGGATTTTCCAGGCTAAGAACACAAGGCAAAAATGCAAGAAAACCCTTCACAGTGAGACATTGCTGCCTATATCGCCAAAAAACACCAGTTAGCATGTCAAAAAGCTTCTGCATGCCTTTTAGGTTGGAAACTCGCTAGTTTCAGACTAAAACTCCATAGAGCTACTCAGAAGTTAGACACTCATGGGAGCACATGCTACAAACTACAAGCGCATGCTACAAGCAGGTGAACTGTGTCTATCAGGAAAATATAATGCTCTGTCCATTCTTTCACAAACGAACACTGGTGGTGAAGGAATCATAATCATAAAAGCTTTTTTCATTATTCAACTAGTGTTTCACAGGCAGGACAGAAATGCTTTGGGTCCCAAACGGTCCCCCTTTACTGCATATGAATTGGTCCATGTTTATGAGACGTGGGTGACGCAGGGAGAGGCTCGGTGACCACATCAAGCAGTGTCTCCTGACTCGGAGCTCAATCAAGCACACAGCTTGCATGAAGATTTAACAAGGCCCTCAAGTTTAAGATTTTAATCCGAGAGGATATTGGAGGAGGTCTTACAACAGCGCTGCGAGCCAACAAGACACAATCAGCAGACTTATGTGGACTTTTCTCCAAGGGAAGCGAGCAGCCACCAGCATAGTGAACTGTGGTGACCTTGCTCCAGTCATTTTTCCAGATTTGATTAGAATTTTTATAGGCCTGTTACTTATTTATGGAAAATCCAAAGCCCTAAATGGTCTAAATTGTCAGATCAGATATTATAGCGACTCTGGCGGTTAGGACAAGACTGGATTGGCATTACATTATGAGAGGTATTTCTGCATTCTCGGAGTCAAGGCAAGAGGGCATGACTCTCCAAGATATGAAGAGGATTTTCAGTGCACTTAAATCCCCAATAAATAATATTAGTGGAGCACACACACACACACACACACACACACACACAGATGAACTATCTCTCTCTCTCTCTCACACACACACACACACGCACGCACACACACACATACACAATGCACACACACACATACACAATGCACACACAGAGAGAGAGAGCGAGTTGTTTTTTTCCGTACAGGCTATTTTGATTCAATTTGCTGTGCACAGCTAACACTTATCCATGCATGCATGAACAAAAAAGGATGTTCTATCAGAATTATAATGAAAGTAATGTGCCTCTGGGTCATGTCTATGACAGGTGTAAGAATGATCAAAATCACCACAAACTATTGTCAACTATTGAATATGCAGAGGCTCTCACAGGCAGACCACAGGCAGACTTAACAAAAGAAATCTTAATAGAATTGGGGAATGATACATTATTTATCAAAATACATTATTTGACTGGTGCTGATTTAATTGGCTCAGTATTGTGTTCCCTCAAAGCCCAAATTTAATTTCTGAAAGAAGGTGGCTGAGGAGGTAGGTTTGCATAATTGGGCATATGGTACTGTGCCATCCATAGCTTTAATCAAAACTAAGCAATTAAATGTATTGTAAGATATCAATTATTCATCAAGTTTGATGCCTATTGGCATGATACCTGTAAGACATGTTTGATAAACGGCAAGGGACAAGTTGTTGATTAAAACAAACATTGTTTTCAAATAAAGCAGAGAATGATGCAAGATACACAGAAAACATTTTTTTTCCATCTTTAGAACACCAAACATGATTTTCTTTCTTTTCCCTTACTAATTAAGTGAAGATGTCAGAGTTAGAGCAGAAACCAGAGAGTGTGTGTGTGTGAGAGAGAGAGGGGGGGAAGAGAATGGCCTCTCTATTGCACATTCCATGCAAAAACTACTGCAGTGGGATTTCAACTGTTATCTACTCACTAAGTGCTCTATACTTAGTACGTACCCTACATTTAAACTCTCTGGCCCAAGTCTCATCTGCAGTGGGTGGATGTGGTTGTGGGTGCCAGAAAACTTGACATCCTCAGGAGGTGCCAACCACCTTTCAGTTCCCATCCTCTGCCTGAGTGACTAAGAGGGCTCGAGTCCACCCATCACCATTTTTCAAATACCCCACTGACCAGTGAGGAGTGCGTACACACTAACATTACACAATTGCATTCCCCAGGCAACTGTGATGAGATTAAAGGTGATCTAAGCCATGTTACGTGGTTTCTAAGATAAAACATTTTTTTTGTCACATACAGCAAACATCACCTCACTATCTGCTGATGCTAAATGTGGTCTCTGTGGACAGCCCAGGCTCCAAAAATGGCAACAAAAACAGCCTGGTCCAGCCTGGACCATGAAACATAACATACTGTTCCAGCCAATCACCGGCGAGATGCGCGTTCAGGAGAGTTTCAGTTGCACGGAAGGGAGGGGCGAGCTATAGCTCTCTCTTTTGTTTGAACGTCAACAGAAGTGACGTTACCCAACATCGCTTAGAGGGGCAGCCGTGGCCTACTGGTTAGCGCTTCGGACCAGGCATGGCTGAAGTGCCCTTGAGCAAGGCACCTAACCCCTCACTGCTCCCCGAGCGCCGCTGTTGTTGCAGGCAGCTCACTGCGCCGGGGTTAGTGTGTGCTTCACCTTACTGTGTGTTCACTGTGTGCTGAGTGTGTTTCACTAATTCACGGATTGGGATAAATGCAGAGACCAAATTTCCCTCACAGGATCAAAAGAGTATATATACTTATACTATAGAGCACCTAACATAAAATGGAAATTGACAGATTAAGAAGGGGGACTCGGGCCTTGATCCAAGACTCCTAACTGTCTGCTTCATCAGTCCACCCCTAACCTTCCTGACCATGGCTAAATAGAGGGTTCTGAGAACCCGGGTGCACACTCTCACTTTTTAACTTCTCTGCACTTGTTACAGTTAGCAGAAACCTTCACCACATCTCATAAGGGCATTCTTTTTGAGTAAAAGGCTGAGTCATTCATAAAAATGCTATTCTGCTGCTTTTGTGTGCCGTTGTTTTCTTGACTTTTCAGTCTCCACTTTCTTGTGCTTTTTGTGGTTGCAGGGGAGAGAAGTCTGCTCAGTTTGGCTCTCGGCCCTGGCACCTGGAGAAATGTCTAATGACAAAGCGCTGTCACCGCTTGAGCTTCCTCATGCTGAATCCTGAGAGGAACGCTGAGCTTTTGTTACCTCATGACAGGGAGAAGAAGGTGCCTTAGCCGCCGGAGTGAGCTGACGGCAAGTCAGTGAGAGAAGATGCCAATCAGAAGGAAGGAAAATGTGTCTGTGTGTATAGATGTGGGTGTACCATACTGTGTTTGTGTGTTTGTGTGTGTGTGTGTGTGTGTGTGTGTGTGTGTGTGTGTGTAAGGGTGCGTGTATGTGTTTGTGCATGCGTGCTTTTGTGTATTTATTTGATGTGAGGACTGCCACTGAGTCACTGTACCCCAGGTCCCTAATCTCCACACACACATGAACATTTCTCATGCAAACATAAGAAATTTATGACTGAACATCGGTTAGAGCATTGCATGGCATGACTCAGATTCGCTGCTGGCATGAGTCATTAATGATGAAATAAAATGATGAAATCGGAAGCTCTCAAATTCAACCTGTGGTTGTGCTGCAATGTACAAACAAGGTCAGATATTACTGAATTAAGTAGCTTATCACAATAAAAATGATTTCCTGAAGCAATTTATGAAGCTGTGTATCAGCAAGCAATTATGAAAGACTCCAAAACAAACCTATTTGGATTATTTTATTGTGTTCTCAGTCTGTGCACAGCAAGTGATTTTCTAGTTGTTTTAAATGAGAGGTTCTGGTCCTTTGCACATTGCAGACGACGCAGCAGGATTCTGCAGTCAAATGAAATGGAACCGCACACCTCATTCATTTCACTTCTATTTGATCACAGACCCAATTGGCTCTGTCATCAGATAAAACTGCGGCCTTATGTCCTTTGCTCCTAAAGCCCAATTCACACCAAAGATTCGCGACGAGACGAAACCGTTGCAGAAAGGAGTTGCAGCGGTGTGAATTAATTGTTGCACATCGTTGCCAGCTGTTGCAAGCCGTCGCAAAGCATTCACCATGTCTAGTCGCAGTTGCAAGGTTTTAGAACGTTGAAACAAGTTGCAGCTCATCTCGTCGTGAATCTTTGGTGTGAATGGGGCTTAAGACGTTTTGGTCGTACTCCCTGCCCAGTCCCATATGATTTGTCTGGAAGAGACGAAAGGTGTATACGGATGGCGGTGTCAGCAAGGGAAAACGGTCAGAATCAGAGCTAGATGTCCATGGAAATTCCCATATGGGATGAAAGCACTTAATCACAGTCTGTGATTAAAAAGCCATCAAATGACCTCAAAGTGGGCTCAACTGAACTGATTGTTAAAGTGGAGGAAGAGATGAAGTAGACAAGTGAGATATAGGAATATTCCATTAATCAGGCTTTCATTACAGGCATTCAGCGAGTCAGAGTCAGTGGTGTTGGGAAGAGTTGGTGGTGGTGGTGTTGGTGGTGGTTGTGGTTTATGGTGGTGGTGTTGGTGTTGGTGTTTGTGGTGGTGGAAGAAGGATGCTGTAGTCACCATACAGACAGCAGCAGAAATGATTCTCTATAATTAGGCTGAACACTTCCCAGTGAGTTTGAGTTTGACGTATATTGTACACAGTTCCCCTCTCTCTCTCATGACTGCGTGGGCAGTATGATCCAACAACTGTGAAAGATGCCCTGTGAACTCCCAGTGCAGCACATGGGTGGGCAGGTGACTGGAGCAGGGGAGCAGGTATTAATTCCCTATGGCAAGCTAATGCAGTCTCTCTCTCTCTCTCTCTTCTCTCTACCTCTCTCTCTTCTCTCTCTCTCTCTCTCTTCTCTCTACCTCTCTCTCTTCTCTCTCTCTCTCTCTTCTCTCTCTCTCTCTCTCTCTCTCTTCTCTCTCTCTCTCTCTCTTCTCTCTACCTCTCTCTCTTCACTTTCTGTTCTGGTAGTTCTTCTTTCCTCTCTTTTTTGTTTCGCCTTCACCTTTTCTCAGTATGTTTTCTCTTCTGTAATACCCTCTCTCTTACTCTCTTCTGTAATACCCTCTCTCTTACTCTCTTCTGTAATACCCTCTCTCTTACTCTCTTCTGTAATACCCTCTCTCTTACTCTCTTCTGTAATACCCTCTCTCTTACTCTCTTTCTTTCTTGTAATTCTCTCAGCTGCCTTTGCTCACCAGGCTTGTCAAGCGACCTGATCTCCACTGTGCACAGAGATGCATCTCGGTGTCATTTCTCTCCAATGCGCCACTGCACCTCCAGCCAGATGAAAACCCGCTGTGCCATGAACAATCTAATCAGCTCACCTGCAACCCCCCCCCCCTCTCTCTCTCCATCTCTCTTTCACTTCTTCTCCTGCAGTCTCGGGCATGATCAACTCTCCTTTCCCTCTGTGACAGGGCTCTGGTTGGATTCATGGTGCCTATCCAGTCTAGAGAACCAAGGTTGTTGCGCTCGGCGGTGGGTAAAAATCAGCGGGCTCTTGACTGACGTGGGTCAAACACGAAAGACTCGAGCAGGAGATATACTGTAGACTGCAGCTGGGTGTTCAGACTCCATCAAGCTTGTTGAATGGCGCTATTAAATTAAATGAAGTGGCACATCGGGGGTGCAAAGGGAGGCCTATTTCATTTACTGTTGTAGCCACACGTGAAATGAGTTTGGTGGCAAGTGGCCCAGCCTGATGGAGAATCCCGGAAATACTTTCACTCTTTACAAGTGTAGGTGTTTTCCTTGCCCCCCATTTCTCAACAGCAGTGAAGTGAACAAAGACATTTTTTGAAGCGATTGATTCACAGGATGACAAATATTCTGTCGTTTTTATATGGGTCTCTCGCATTGACATTGTTACTGGAATTTTTTCAAGGTTTTTTTTTTCCATCTTATCATTCAAAAAGTTGCCTTGCAGTGGTTATGCAGTCTATGAGCACTGTGTCTTGGCCTTGCCATCTCTTTGTGAATTCAGCTGTAGCTGAAAGGGGCTTTGCATACATTTTTGATTGTGATGTTTTTTTTTTTTTGACCCAGTGCCTTGACATCTGTGACGTCTGTCACAGAGAGAGGCCCATATAATTGGGTTTGCTCTCCACCGGAACTGCCTTTGTGAGAGACTCCTGCCCTACTTGGTATGAAATCAGATCAGATGACAGACTTTCAGAGAAGTAGTCATTACCTGGCATTAAAGCTGATTTTTTGTTTGAAGAAGAAAAGGACCAAGAGGTTAATCAGCTCTGTCCACATTGGCAACCAAGGTGGCTGGCCTGTGACACAATTAGTGAGAGCTACCTTGACGTTGATCAATAATAGTGGCACATTTTTCATTCTGCGTACAATCCTCCTGAAAGAAATAAATGTCAGATTCTTCAATTAACCTCTCATCACCATGCGTCGAATGGCAGCCAAATGCCGGTGTCTGGCACGAGAGCATCCATAATGCATGAGGAAACTGAGCTGATTATTTTATTTCTAAAAAAATTCTCGAGGAATTCAGTTTCAAATTGCCTGTTCAAAGATTGCCCCTTTTTAAGAACAGCTCTAAAACTCCGTCCTCCCCTCTTTGGCCCCTCCGACTCTGTTAATTAATGTCCAACCGACTCTGGCAGTGAAATTGGGGCTGAGGCTAATTTACTTGGTCGTAGATGTTTCATTAAACTTCTGGCAGGACTTTGGGCAAGCTCCAGATCGGCCAAAAAACCCTCCGAAACTTCAGAGCCTCATCGAGATTGAGGTGTCAGCTGAGCAGCATCAGTAATAGATCTTTTGGCTCATGGGGCACCCAGGCACAGGGGGATCTGTGTCTGGTGTCGGATGTCTATTCCTCCTCTCATCACAGATTCCCTCTCTTTCCTATTTCAGGTTTTTTTGCTTCACCCTTACCTCCAATGAGCCTCCTTGTCAAGCAATCTTATCAAGAGTTATTTTTCTATATCAGACATGTAAAGAGATCATCAGTCAGTATTGTACGCTGTTACTTTTTTATGTTCTTTGTGTCCTTGCAATGGACCACCAGAACATGAGTTATAACTTAGGAGCTTAAATATGAGCCTTGCTGGTTTTCATGTTGGCAGTTGTTTCTTTCGTTTGTTTCGACTTTTGTCTCACAATTCTCTGAGCTCTTTATGGGGGCAGCCTTTATATCTGGTAGCTTCTTTCTGGGACGTTTTTTCCCTTTTTTTATGTGTCAGTGCACAGGACCTGGCCCAGTTGGCATGTGGGGGCCAGTGGGGTGGCAGGAGGTGGGGGTGGAGGTGGGTTGTGGTGGCAGGGATAGCTGACAGAAGGGGTATTCAGCGTGACAGTGGCACAGTGGTTCCTCCGCAGTACTCAGTGCAGCCAGGGCCAGCCAGTTGTGGAATCAAATTTTTCTTCCTTTTCTTCTCCTTGCCCCCCCCCCCCTACCCTCCCCCCACCACCACCACCACCCCACCACCACCACCACCACTGGGACTCCAGAATCAGAAATCAGCCGGGTGGAAAGAGCCTGGGAAGGTTGCGTGCGGCTGGCGGGCGAGCGAGCAGGCAGTCAGGAAGCCCGGGGAAGTGCTCCCGCCTAATCCCGTGTCAAACAGCAGGGCTAATAACTCCCCATGGCAACAACAAATGAACGGTGGGCTCCGGAGCGCGGCGTCGGCGGCGGCAGCAGCACTGATTAACATACTGAGCTGATGGAGAGACAGCAGCATGGAAGCCCTTCAAATTGGCACCTGAGAGCTTCGGCAGCCTCCGTTCAAATCCTGCAAGGTGCATCTCATAAATATTTTTGGAATAATGTGCTGCGGCTCGTGTTGTCTGGGGGCTGCTCGAGATTGCTGTTGAAAAGATAAATGCCAAAGTATCTTTTTTGTTTACTTCGCACATTT
>NC_063194.1:6220519-6273019 GCF_017589495.1 Alosa alosa
GCTCTATCATGGCTGATTTGCTACCAATGCAGAGTGGATATGTTAGCTTGCTTCCCCAGTGGCCCTGGCGAAGAGTGGTGCTGTTCGTTTGTTGCCTGGAGGCGAAAACAAAAAGGATATTTCTCTCATTTGGTAGAGGCCCTATGGCGCACTCGACAAGTCTCGCCGTCCCGATGGCGTCACTGAAAACCATGGGGATGGCACCTTTGGTGGTGCTCGCGGTTGAACCCTCGCTGTTTATCCGATAAGAATTGCAAATTGAAACCTGTTGCATCATGGTCGGGCTACCCCCACTGTTCCTTTTTTCTCCAAGAGCCTTCTGGCTAGCGGCGCAAGACAGCGGGAGGCAAGAGGTGTGCACAAGCTTGGTCCTCCCCACTTCTGGCAGCGAGGGAGGAACGCGCTGCTCCCCGTCTCTGTCTTCTGCCTATACCAGCTCTCTGCACACACCCAGAGGAGGCGCGGGTGGGAAAGGGAGAATCGTTTCACTGAAGGCCTAAATGTTTATTGAGATTGAAGAATGCCTTTTAAAATGCCAAGGACTTTTGTGCTGGACAGCAGTCTATTCAAAGTGCATTCTCTTCCTGTTATGAATTGTTGCCTCTATTTTCTGTGAAGATCCCTCCATATTTTTTCCCTTTAGCCCTTATTGACACTTTGATGTTAAAAACACACATAATACATTCTTTTGGCATGCCATCATGAACACATCAAAAAGACACCACCTTAAGTCATTTTCTGAACAAACCTTATTAATATCCTCACTACATTCTTCACACAAAGCAGCCACACCTGCACTCAGTGAAACATACTGGATTATCAAAAAATGGCTGTTTTTTTATCACTACGCTGTTTACTTTTTCCACAGCCGGTTCATTCTCCACAGGTGGCCCCTCGAGTGCTCAGACGGGAAGTTAAAGTGTTGTGATGCTGCCTGTTGCCATGATTGGCAGTCAGAGGCGTGCCCAGGGCTCGACCCCTCCAGTCAAGTCCTGCTGGCGTCTGAACCACCTGATCCTGATGGGCATCTCTGGCCCTGGTCAACATCTGCTCCTGCGGCAACTAATCAATATGGTGCCAGGTGGAGCTGAGTCAGGCACCGTGATAAGTAACTGGCGCCACTCACATAATAAAAGGCACTCCGGATTGTTTTTGGCCGAGCAAATGCTTACAATTAGGCTTCCCGAGCAACTCAAACAACAGCGGTGTAAAAGCAATTACGCAAAGCAACAGGCAGAGAACACCAATTTCCAAAGTCTTAATTGGCAAACAACTTATTGGTGTTATGAAATACCACAGTGATTTAACTTCATTGTCATGTTTCCAAAATTACTTGTGCTTTGTCATTTTCTAAAGATCTGCTTGTTTGTTTGATTCATGAAGACTCCCAGCATGATGCCTTGAATAACTCAAACTTTTCATATATTCCTCTCAATTAAGAGAGATTTGTAATCATGAGCATGTTTCTCATAGTTTCCAGGCAGTTTTTGTTTGATGGGTATCAACAATACTCAAACACTCTAAAAAAGACCCTGATTCAGGAGAGGAGTCAAAAGCAAAGACTTTGAGCCAGTTCAGTTCAGTAAGGGCTGTGACTAACATGTGCATGAGATTAAACACGGAAAGACGGGCTAAAGGCAGGCTGCATGCCCCGAACACTGTGGTAAACCCCTGGAGGATCAAATCCCTTAAGTATATGAGCGAGAAGCGTGTTGCTAGAAACAGTCACTTTATTGAACGGAGGGGATTAGAGTTTTTTTTTCTCCCCCATCCTTGTTTTGCATGCTCTCCAAATGGGAGCATGTCTCACACACACACACACACACACACACACACACACACACACACACACACACACACACACAACACACACACACAAACACACACACACACACACAAAAGAGGAAATTTGAATCATATCAAAACCCAAAGGATTACAACTAAGGGAACAATATTCTGTTTTGCCTCTAAAGTCTGTCTCTGGAGGTTTGTGTACGACCCTCAGAGGCAGATTAGCCTAAGATGTCACAAGCCTAGACACAAGCAATGCTGACGTGAACTCAGGGTCAGAGATAGACTGTCAGCTCTCCAGACAGAAGTGTTTGGGTGGACAGGCACAGCACTTAATCATCAGCTTAACGAGACTGTGGAGCCTTTTGCATTGGAAATGGGATAACTTCCGCTTCTTGTTGTTATTACGATAAAACAGCTGCAATACAGTTACATTTCTTTTTAACAAATTTAGAGAAATTCTCCTCTCACATTCCTCTGACAGTCTGTCCATTGTATGCAATGAAAAGGTAAAATACAAAGCACCAACTATTTCAGACAACCAACAGGCAGCCGTGGCCTACTGGTTAGCGCTTCAGACTTGTAACCGGAGGGTTGCCAGTTTGAACCCTGACCAGTAGGCACGGCTGAAGTGCCCTAACCCCTCACTGCTCCCCGAGTGCCGCTGTTATTGTTATACTGTTATAGCTCACTGCGCCGGGATTAGTGTGTGCTTCACCTCACTGTGTGTTCACTGTGTGCTGAGTGTGTTTCACTAATTCACGGATTGGGATAAATGCAGAGACCAAATTTCCCTCACAGGATCAAAAGAGTATATATACATATACTTATATATACATATATATACATGTATATATACAATGAAGCAGGGCTTTTCAGGTGCTGCGTGCAAAGCACTGCGCCCTGGTAGTGGTACTTCTACTGTAAGTACCTGCTTAGAAAATCCCTGTGTCTCATTTTATATTTGTACACATTGTAACTACACAAGTCACATGTAAATAAGAAAAAAGAGTTTTTTGTCTTTAATGGGAGCTATAGGCTAGTTGGTTCCAAGCGCCTCAACGAATTATGTTAAGCTAGGCTAACAGTGGGATGTGCCAGAATGAGTTATTCCACACACACAGACGAGAAGGGTATGTATGCTCTTATCTAACTCTGGGGAAGACGGCAAAGGAGCTAATTTGCCCAAAAGTTGGCATGTTACTTTAAAGTGCAAAGTGAAGCAGAGCTGAATTTTTATTTTTATCAGTGAGAACATAAGAATGGCTTTAGATCCTGTTTCAGTGAACAATAGCTGTCCCCATTCTGTCCTATTCTGGGCTGTGGTGAAACTCCACAACCAAACGGGAGTCGACCCAGCAGCGTAAGATGTCAGTTCAGACCAAAGATCTAGCCCTCTAGAATCTTTGGTTCAGACTGCACATGAACAGCCATTCTGTCTCAAAGATATGCTCTGGGGCCGCCAAAGTAAATTCAGGTCGAGAGTTTAATAATTGGATTGGCAGCCAATTTAGTTAGGTCTTCCATACTGTCATCCACCAGAGAAAGATGAAGTCAGGGTCATTTTCTGAGCCTGTCCATCTCATTATTTGATTAATTTGCCCCTGAGGCTATGGGAGTCCATCTAAATATGAGAGGCCAGTCATTTTCTGTGATTTTTATTGCAGCAGCAGCAAAAAAAAAAAAAAAAAAAAAAACCTGAGTTGCCTGGAGATGAGGCTATGTGCTACAAATAACAAAGCTGCTGTTTTTATTTGTAAATGACAAGATGTTCTTAATGGATCATTCACAAGTTCACATTCTAAATTGGCTGAAAGAGAAATGAGCAGAACGTGTGTGACAAAGTCTCTTGCCAGGGTCATGACGTGCTTGGTGGTGATTGTGTAGTACTCTACTGCAGAATTTATTGAACTCTCAGATCTGTCTCAGATCTCAGATCTGTGCCACCTGAACTTGGCAAGAGTGTTGTTTTGCAGTCCCTTCCTCAATTTCAGCATGGTCTCATGTGGTGCCATAATTCATCCCATTACAGTTTTTCTCGATCGTTTTGATACCTGTGTCAACTCTGAAATCATTACTTTCTTATTTTTCTGGTATCAGAAAAAAAACTGTGAAAAGACAAAATGTACTGAATAAAAAAAATATTTATTCATTCCTCTCAAGAAAAACTGTAATTCATCAACTGATTTGTGGCAAAGCATCAGTCTTCAGACTCAGACTCCATCTGCCTGAATTTTTGCAGCCCTGTGTGTGTGTGTGTGTGTGTGTGTGTGTGTGTGTGTGTGTGTGTGTGTGTGTGTGTGTGTGTGTGTGTGTGTGTGTGTGTGCGAGTTGGGATACATATTTATTTTAAATGCATCACTGGCTTGGTAAGTAAGCCGGTTTAGATGAGTTCTTTTTTCGGTCTAAAAGTCCACATCAAAGAAACAGAAATACATCTTTCAGAGATTGGAGGCCTTTCATCATTTGAAACAATTGTATCAATTTTGCCTCTGACCTCCCTCAATAAATACATAAATAAATGAATAATAAATAAACGAATCTGACCACTTTCAGTGGGAATGTAGTTTTGCAAAAAATTACTGTGTGGATTATTTATTCATGTGTGAATAAATAATATGGTATTACCTACCATTTTCTGGCTGAGTGTTTTCTTATTCTACTGAGAGGTGCCTTTGCATTATAATGGATTTTTATTTACATTTTTCACTTTGAATTTGCATAGTCATTGTGGATTAACCCACATTATGGGCTTTATTACAACATGGACCATCACAGGATTCGGTCCATCATGTAATATATGTGTGATGATGAATGTATTTTTACACTAAATGTGAATTCTATCCTCTGTTAGAAATCTGCATAAACTATTAGATTTTTAGGCATTTTCTCGACAGCAATCCATCAGCATAAGCAGTTGATTAAAAGTACATTTGATTGCATTTAAAATCATTGCAGTGTCATTACAGTATAATCAGGGAAACCACTATAAATTCACATTAACATTTAAAATGGGATATAATGTCTAGCTCGAGTCATGCCAACAGGCCTGCCTTCTCGAATGAATGTCGTGCAGACATGCATTTGATTTTTATCCGGTGATCTAGTACTTTTTTCTTACTTTTTTCCAACAGAGCTTTGGGCCCATATTCCATGGCGGATGTGAATAATACTCTCCATTCAAAGCAGGGTCTGTTCTCGCTGTATTAATAAACCATTAATTTAAATCATAAAGAAAGATCATAACTCCAGCACCAGATACCAATCTATTCTAAAAATATAACCAGCCAAGGGAAATCAACAATGCTTGTGCGCATTTCCAATGGGCCGACCCATCGCCTGCAATCAGATGGTGTTGTCTTTTTTTGAATTAGTTATGAATGCAGCGTGAGAGGGATATTATCGTGAGCAATCTGGCCCTCTGAGGCCCACATATGAGAACTGATGTGGGCTCTTTTCAAGGTCTGGAGACGGCGTGGGGACGACACCTGGCTTACATGGAAGCCATCTCTATCAGTGGCCCGGCAGACTGGAGACAAGCCTGTTGTCGCGGTGACTGTGGATGGAAGGGTGGTGGTGGTGGTGGTGGTGGTGTGTGTGTGGGAGGGGGGGGGGGTTCTGATGCTTTGGAGATGCTTGAGAGAGTGCCTCAATGTGAGACACTGGGCATGCTGGGAAGGGTAAAAGCTGAGTTATGACTGCTAACCTTGAATTATCAGGTAAATAAACAGATCCTGGGTGTGTCTGTGGATGCTCCCTTGGCATTTATTAGCAGCACATTATTTCAGCTTCTGTTCTACATTATTTGTCAAGAATAAGGACGGGGCATCCCTTCATTTTTTCTCTAAAAGAATAAAAATGTATGATTGACAAATACATAAACGTATCACCTTGTATAGATGGTATAGATATCGATGACAAGTTATCTGTTTAGTATAAAGATAACCATGATGAGTGACTTGACTGACATTTGTCCATATTGATAATATGTGGCAGAACATGCCTAAAGAAACTTAAAGAAACCTAAAACAACAACCTCCATACAAATAAGTATGGGCTTTCAACTTCTTTGTCACTTTTATTAATTGCCCTATGCCAGGACTTAGTTAGAAGTAGTTAGAACAGCATTGACAAAGCAGACTGTTTTGTCCAGAGTTTTCTATTGAGGCATATTCCATTAACATGTAGAGAACGTTTCAGCACAAACAGAGGGACAAAAACTAATCAATAGCCTGATTCTCCTCATCCTGGCGCCAGCTTTGTGTCTGTGAGTCTTTTGCTGCGTGGTCTCTTCACTGCGTGTAAAATGTTTGCGCGTTATTTCCCCTTCAGTCGATAAAAACCCTCAGATGAGCCCAACGCCTGATTTTGTTTTTCGGCCATGAAAGCTGCGCACTGGGCCTCTGGGTCGGTAATATATTGTAAACAAAAAAGTCTTGCGTATTTGAGCTCTACCCGCTGAGGCACATTAAAGATTAAATATTGATCTGTCAGCGTCCTGTGGCGTGTCATATCCCCCCTGCCCCACACACCTCCAACCGCCTCTTGGGTTTGGACAGCTGAGCTGGGTAAGACAGAGATGCCCGTCTGGAGTGGCTGGGGTTGGGCTGTCTGGGCATCTGGGCCACCATCTATCACGTTTCTTTACAATCTCCCTTCACCCAGCTGTTGTCTGGCAGGGAAAGGTGGTGGGGGGGGCATAGAATGGCTGAGACAAGCATCTGATAGCTTGTAAAGATTTCTCTTCCTAAACCCTGGTCGCAGGGAGACAAACCGTAATTGGAATTGACAAGCAGTGCCGCCATCTTGGTCAAAGCTCTTTTTTTCTTTTATCATGTAAGAGGGCGCTTGAATTCCAATTCCAACCTCTAAGGAGAAGAAAAGTCTCATCGACTCCCTAATAGAAAAGACAACGAAAAAAAAGAGCTTTGAAAGGGATCCATGCACTTACAGTGTAGAAGCCAAAATGGCTGTGAGAACTTGGGGAACTTCAGAAATACATGGGAGAAAGAGAGAGAGATAGAGAGAGAGAGAGAGAGAGAGAGACAGAAGGAAGGAGGAAGACAGCAGGAGGGCGGGAGAAATACTCTTACCAAAGCAAGTGCGAGTCCATACTGAATTTCTTTTAGCCTTCCCACAGAACTGTTGGGAGAAAAAGAGAGCTAAAATTCAATATGGTATTCCTGGGGGGGATTTGAGTCTGATATCACAACTACAGTCTTGACAAAGTCAAATACTGGAATAAATGGAGAGATACACTTGAAAACATTGGTCAAAGAAGTTTCACCAAATAAAAGCTTTTTTAGGAGTGAAGCTTAGAGGCTGGAGTAGCATACTAATAACCGCCTTCGAAATGTTCCAACAATTCAAAGATAAAGAAAATGGAGATCGAAGGAGACCACTGCATAACATCAAAGTAATGCGGTCTGATTATAATTCATCTTGCAATACGTGCACCACGTGAACATCTCCTTCAATGGTAGACTTGGAGCCTATGGGGTACCACTGTGAATCTATATGGCCAAAAAGAACCCATTTACTGAAATGAAGATGGAAGGGGCTGTAGACTGAGATAGTGGGATAGAGAAAGAGAAGAACAGAGAGACAGAAAGAGAGAGTCAGAGAGAGAGAGAGAGAGAGATAGAGAGAAAGGACAGATAGACGGAAGCTATGAAGTGTCACTCAGTCTTGCATCCACAATCGATCAGCTCGCCCACTCCTCTAACTTAAAGACGGAGAGAGAGACGAGAGACAGCGGCAGCAGCAAACTTCAACTGCCTGCATCAATCAGACGGGGCCCGGCCCTGTATTGTAATAGCCTTGTTTCGAGGACTGGAGAGGAGAGGAGAGGAGAGGAGAGGAGAGTCAGATTTACTGCACCTCTCACGCCGGACCACTATCCCGCACTGCCGCCGCCGCCTCACTGACTGATGCCCCAGACGAGTGTTTGTTTGGTCTGCGCCACTTCCCCTTATTTCAAAAATGAAAATGAGTTCCCAGGCTGGCCTTCCCATTATGTCACGTCTGATGAGGGAGGGGCACGTATCAGGTTTGGGTGAGTTGGTTTGTGTGTGTGTGTGTGTGTGTGTGTGTGTGTGTGTGTGTGTGTGTGTATGTGTGTGTGTGTGTGTGTGTGTGTGTGTGAGAGAGAGAGAGAGAGAGAGAGAGTATGAGGATGATGAGTGTGAGTGAGTGAGTGTTTGTGTGTGTGTGAGAGAGAGAGAGTGTGTGTGTGTGTGTGTATGAGTATGAGTATGATGAGTGTGAGTGTGTGAGAGAGAGTGTGTGTGAGAGTGAGTCTGTGTGTCTGAGAGAGACAGAGAAAGCGAGAAAGAAAGAGAGAGAGAGAGTGTGTGTGTGTGTTTGTTTGTTTGTGTATATGAGTTTGTGTATGTGTGTGTGTGTGTGTGTGTGTGTGTGTGTGTGTGTGTGTGTGTGTGTGTGTGAGTGTTTGTTTATTTGGAGTGTGTGTGTGAGAGAGACAGAGAGAGAGAGAGAAAGAGAGAGAGTGTGTGTGTGTGTGAGTGTTGGTTGGTTTGTGTATATGAGAGTGTGTATGTGTATTTGTGTGAGAGAGAGAGTGTGTGTGTGTGCGTCTGTGAGTTTGTTAAAGTTAGTGCTAGTTACAGCTAAAGACAAGAGAGTAGGGATCAAATACATTTTACAAATACAACAAGAATTTCTTCCTCGCTGTGAATGATGCTAACTTTTGGTTTGTCTCTATTCTGGCTGAAATGATTTGGTAAGCAAAATCTGTGAGGCATCTAATTTACTGTCAATAAGCGCTTTCAGATATAACTTCCGGAGTATATGCGGAGGTTTGTCAAATGGAGGTCCTACCCTTCGGATGATTCAGATATGATGCTAACCTGCGGACCTTATACTGACCTTATACGGACCTATGTGTGAACGACATACACGCATTACACAGAATCTCCGCGTGGTTGTCGAAAGAGGGGGGGGGGGCTTGTAGAGTTCACAAGATGCGAGATATGATGCAGAATATATGCGGCCGCTGCCTGTCACAGCTGCTGTTTGTTTACAAAGTGTATGCATTATGTAGGCTAAAGAAGAAAAATCTATTGTGCGTAGGCTAATACTTGAAGTAAGTGCGCACTTGAAATTGACCTACAGTATTTGTATGTGTGCTTCGAATAAACACATTTATCTGTTTTCAACGTTATGTAGCAGAATTACTTGGCTATGGAACCCCAAATCTGGTTTGCGTTGGAGAGAGAGAGCATGCACAAACTTTATGGTACCAGCCAATTCAGTAGGCTAACTCAAGACTTCAAGGCCATCATATACAACGTTTTTAAGCAACAAACAAAATACTAACATAACAGTGAAGTGGTTCGTTTTTTCATGGTTTATATTTTCCAAAAGCATCCGCTCCCTATGTATCTATTGCATTTACGTAAGGAGCTTGGAACAAAGTTGGGTTTTCTTCGTTTTAATTTTCTCTATGCATATTTATGCTCAACAAATATCAGCGAGCTCAGCAGTGATGTCATGAGAAGGCTATCAATGAACAGAAAACCGTGTTGGCTAACAATTTATTAAATACTCCTGTTATTGTCGTCAACAACGTCGATGTAGGCTACTGCCTTTTCAGCGCCTTCTGCTTATGATGATTCAGTCTTTTGAATTCGTTTGGCCTTGCCATGCAGTTGTAGGCTACGTGTCTCTTGCCATTCTCTTCATGTGTTCTATCACAAAGCTGTCTGCCCTCATGGACAGTAGCTCCGTGATGTCTGCATCTTTCCAGGTCGGAGATTTTCTGGACAGCACTATGCCACTCCATCATAACACTGGCATTTAAGTCAGATTTAACCACATGGACGCACGAAAGAAACGTCACCAATACGCCCTCTCACTAGGTGTGAATTTTAACCGCATGTTCTACGTTTCTTCAGACACAGCACAATTTACATAATGTCCGGAGGAAATACTAGGGGGGGAGTAGTAGAACAACCAGCTAAATTCGGACTTCTATATGACCGGTTATGTCGTTCAGATATACGGCCCTGTTTAACATCCGCAGAACCTCCGGTCTTACACGTATGTCTGAAAGCGCTTATTGAGTGAGAAACCCATATCTTACGAAATCTTGTCTAATTAAATGTATTCGGCAAGTCATGGTGTGAGTTTGGCAACCTACAGCATGTTTTAAATAGGGCGTGCTGTACAGACCCAACCCAACCCACTTCAAATCTGTTCCACAGCTTTGCTGATATTATTGCATGACCCCACGCACCATATGGTGGCAATCCAAACAAAGACATTGCCATTTTTAATGAGGCAGAGTATTAACCCAAAAGGGAGATTGCATGTGTGTCTGTATGTGTGTGTGTGTGTGTGTGTGTGTGTGTGTGTGTGTGTGTGTGTGTGTGTGTGTGTGTGACAGACAGAGTATGAGATACAGTCACAGAGGGAGAGAGAGAGATGCAGAGAGGAAGGAAAAGAGAGAGTTCCAATTCAATAGAAGAGTGATATATTAACCCCAAAAGAGAAAGCGTGAGAGATGTCCAAGAGAAAAAGAGAGTGAGAGATCCAATCCCATTGCTCTAACCACCAATGGAAACCAAGGCTATAGGCGCAATCAAGGCAGTTGGATGCATCACGCTGGTGGCTTGTGCATCTTCCAGCTCTCACGGCACCACTGGCTTTATCCTGCTGCTGCTGCTGCTGGTGCTGGTCTGGTGGACTGTAGGGGGGCACTGGGGTGTGGGAGAGAGGAGCAAGAGCAGTGCCCTACGATGGACACACACAAACAGCTGTCAGCACCTTCAGCTAGCACCTGCACCGCTGGGGCAACGTGAGGAGACGGAGACAGGCGGCCGCTCATGAGGGGGATTAGTCAGTCACCCTCTGCTGCTTCTGCTTCTGCTGCTGCTACAGACCACAAGCCCACCAGGCTAGGGCCAAAGCTGGTCCTCTCTGCTACCACAACCCCCTTGCACACACACATACACACACACACACACACACACACACACACACACACACATACACACACACACAAACACACACACACACACAAACACACAGACACACACACACACACACAGAACACTACTTACATCCTTCGTCTGAAAGGTCCACAGACTACAGATTAGATTTGCCGCCAACAAAGCCACTTTCTAGTTTGCCCACACAACCCCCAGATCAAATTCATTCCAAGCCTCTTCTCACAAACAGCCTGTGTATGAAGTAGCTTTTTCTTTTCATGTTTTCTTCCACAAACAGCAATTTGATAAAGGCATGTCCATTCACTCCATCTGTATGGGGAACAAGGGTTGAAGGATCAAGTAAGGATAGGGACGTCTCTGCCTCTGATCCTTTCTGATGATGGGTACATTACAAAGAGACTAAAGTGAGGATATCTACACAATACCTGTTTCCAGGCTCACATCTGAACTGCTGAACATCAGTTAACTTCAGTGACTGAAGACTGTCTTTTTTGCGGAACAAGACAATGCTGGTACATGCTATGGAACAAGACAAAAGAAAACAAACAAACAACAATTACTGTAACAGAAGAAGAACTGGGCAACTAATGGAAAATCTATCAAGAGTGTTTATCTGTATGTCCGCGCAACAGATGCTTCAATCAGTTTTAACCCTTGTGTTATCCTCAAATCTTACCGACACTCTTTATCCTTGGGGTCAATTTGACCCCAGCTAAATAAACTCAGAAAATGATTATAATTGATATTGTTACCCAGGTTTTTTTGTGACAGGTACTTAACAAGAGCGTAGTAACCACCATCAAAAGCCCTACAAAACAATCCCACCCCCCCACACCACTTTATGAACCTTGGAACCCTGGCTGGCAATATTGCCCATCCAGTGTCAGCAGCCCAAAGGCTTGCTGTTGCTTCCCCTTTTGACTTATACAGTCCTGCCAAAATGACTTATATGTAATATGTACTTGTATATGTAATAATGATAATAACAATATGTTCTCATATTACAATAATAATATACATAATGTGTCAAATATTCATGTATCTTATGTTTCATACAGCTGGGGTCAAACTGACCCCAAGGAACATCAATGTACAATGTACATATTTGTACAGGACATTGAAAACATATTATTGTACAAATTTCATGCTAACTCTGTTGTACCCTTCAATTGAAGAAAAGTCATGAAACTTGTGAACCATAAAAGTCATGAAAAGTGAACCATATATTTTATGATGTTAAACATTGCTTGGGGTCAAATTGACCCCAAGGATAACAGGAGGGTTAAAGTGTTTGCAACGTTTGCTCTGAAGTGCCTGAGGTTGCATCTCTGTACCTACATCTTTGGCATTGTCAAAATGACACCTGTTTTACTGTGCCTCTGAAGTACCGCTGATTTTCACACAAATAAACCCTGTAATCAACTCAATCTGATTCATCTTCAAAATCAGGACCATGACTTTCTCATGTTGTTTATTTCCTCTATTATCTATGATATAAAAACATTATTTCAGCATTATGTATATTCCCCCAATGGAGCGTTTTCCCTAGTCTATCAGCGGCTGATACGGCAACCTGGAATGTATTGTGTTATCACCGAAGTGTTGGCCCCAGGAGAGGCATCCTCTGAGCCTTCAGGCTGCACATAGCTGTGGTTATCACCTCCTGTTGGCACAAATCCATTAAATATCCATTTGCATAAATATCATTAGCTTCTCAAGATAGCAGACGGTTTCCACTAACCTTGCTTTTTTGCACCGCCAATGAGAATTCTGCCCCCAAAATTACATCTGTCCAAAAGAGCCGATTCTTAGATTAGTTGCACAGTAAACTGCATTTCATTCTGTGTCAATGTGTTCCAATCTTTCGAGAGTGCTGAGCACGCCTGCATTTGTGCACGTGCTTTGCATGGCCTTTTCCGTTGTTTAATTACATACAGTAGCATAACACAAAGAACTGTACTGTATGATGTGACTGATTGAAAATCAGCATAGTTGACGCACAGTGATACTAATGAGGGGAAGCGAAGCACAATCAGGTCTGATTGACCAAAATTGAGGCCCTCTGACCATTAAGGTGTCTACTGAGGGAGAAGGTCAAAGCAATTGATGTCTGACGCATCCTGCAGTCCTGTAGACACAACCGTCTGTCGGTGTCAGACGGTTTACTGTAAGATCACGCTGCTCCACTCTCGATGGTTTGGGCGCCTTGTTTGTATGTGTGCGCTCGCGAGATACGGAGAGGTGATGGAGCACAGTCTTACCCAAAGTGACAGGCAGAACGGTGACATTGCCACCTGCCTGGGTGTAAGTAAGTCCCCAGCTATTTGTTTGTGACTTATCAAGTCTGTCTCGCTTGTTTCCGGTGTGTGTGTAGGAATGTGAGTGTGTGTGTGTGTGTGTGCGTGTGTGTGTGTGTGTGTGTGTGTGCACACGTGCGCTAGGTGGACGCGTTTGGAGTGCATGTCCTTCTTGATCTCAAGGTTTTGCTCCACTGCCTTTGATAGATTTCCAGAGGGTGGTCAGACGCTGTCACCGTGGCAGTCTCCTTCATGCTTCTGTCATGGAAGACACACATCGCTGCTGTCCGGCTGAATGATGTACCCACAAGTCTGACCCAGCGATCAATCAACGGTGTGCTGATGGTTAGACTAGAAACAAAGCCATGGTAGACACAAGAAAGCTCAATGAAAAATGACATGAAAAAATGGGAAAGGAAAGGTAAGTAGATTTTCAGTGGATTTCTTGAGTCTACCTTTAGTGATCTCTGGCTTAAGTGTTGGTCCGGGTTGTATGTTTTGGGGTTACATTTAATACATAGCTGGGACATAGCTGAAGAGTGAATGCGCCAGACAGAAATGTAAAATCCCTTTTTACACAAGACCGCCTATGCATTTCCCAACGAGCTTAAGTGAGAGTGGCATCCACATTTGAATTGATCCTAATCGCCTGTCATCAGCAGATCATGCATGTTTCCTCATGCTGGATGCGGCTGAATGTATGGATGAGCACCAAGCATGGGATGAAGTGAGGCCGTCGGCCGGGGGTCCGGCATGAGAAAAAGATGGAAATTAATTACCATGGCCCTGAAACAACAACAGTGAGAGCTTCATTTGAGATCAAATAAACACAAATGCAGAGACTCCCCCACCCCCCACCCATCATGGCACACACAGATAGCACCACGCCCAGGGCCCAAACACGGGCGCCACTGCCCCTAGACGCCTGCTGCACATACAAATCCCCCATGCAGATCATGAAGCTCTCAATCAGCACCAAAGTGAGAGTGCGCACTCATTTTTCACTTTGATGAGGCTTTTATATCTCTGCCCATGTTGACAGGGCATGAGAAGACTCCATGCCGGGATGTCAGGAATTCAGTGGTCATGCATTTGAGCAGAGCCATATATGGCTGCTCTTACAGTAACACAGAGACACTCAGTTACACAAGTAGTTGGAGGTGAAATAACCTACCCTCTGTAGGCCTACTCAATACAGGCAATCAATGGTTAATTAACAAACAATGTTGTGTATATATATCTCTGGCCAAACAGCAATGCACTTTTTGATTGTTCTCAGTTTGACTGCTTTAGGATCCCCGTATCAATCAAGACAGCCCTTTACAGTGTCAATCAAAAGAACCCATCAATCCTCATGCGGAGATAATAGATATTCTTATCTGAGTGGGAAACACGTCTTCTTATGACACTCCGTTCATCGAAGTATTGATTCTTTGGGGACCATAAAATGTGATGTGATGAATTCTTATTGTGGGCGGGTTATTTGTGTCAGGGCTCCGGTGGTTTAATCGATAGTGGATCGTGAGGTTTTACTGAATGGGCTACCATGGGGATTTTAGCTACTTTCTTGTAATTAATTTAATTTAGCAGTTAATTGTACTTGAGTAGAACATTGACACGCCTGTTGACTTTTTGACCAGTGGTTTAAAATTGTGTTTAAAAATTCGCAATGTCATTGCCTTTGTGATATTTGCATTAGTTTTCCTGTTATTGTATAGGATTATCAGATATAGCCTAATAGCAGTGAATATTTGTAATGGCAAAGCAAAAAAAAAAGCAGGCATCTGGTGGTTGAGCGAGGCAACTAGAGGGGGAGAGCGAAGGAGAGAAAGAGAGCGCGCGCGCGTAACGGTGGCGGTGAGTATGGACTACAACTGACTGGAATCACACCTTTCCGCGGGTAGCGCGCTTCGTGCGCACTTTAATTAGATCAGGGACCAATGTGTAGTTATCGGGAGAGCGGTATTCTCACCAGGTCTCAGGAGGCTTAACTTCAATCGTCAAAATTTCAGCGAAGATAGGAGTGCCTCGTCGTCTCCGGTGTTTTTCCGTCACTTACTTGCACCGTGTTCCTTTGGTGAGCCGCATCGTCTACCTGCTGCTTTCATGAACTTGTGTCAGACGTCGGAGCGAGTCTTGCGAACCGCGGACAATGAAGACCACTCGAAAATGCCGTGCCTTGCTGTCCGTGACTTTGAATCTTATTGCACTGTTCTTCTCCACTACGGCATTTATCACCACGTACTGGTGCGAGGGCACTCAGAGGGTCCCCAAGCCCAACTGCAGCAAAGAGAGGCGGCATAACTGCATCGACTACGGGGTCAATGAGACTGACCAAAGCAAAGTGCATTACAGCTGGGAAACGGGAGACGACAGGTTCCTCTTTAGATATTTTCACACGGGAATCTGGTACTCCTGCGAGGAAAACATCCATGGGGCAGGTGAGACACCCGCATCCATTAGCCTACATACCCATTTATTTAGTTTTTAACAGATACCTAAACTCCTGCAAACTCTGTCAAAATCAGAATCCATTTTAATTTTGTCTTTTGAGTAGGAGGTTAAAGAAATGCATTGCGTGAAGTGCATGTACAGAGAGACAAATAGCAACTAAGGAAAATGTAACTTAAGGTTAGATGATTTTGGAAAAAAGACCATTAAAGCGCAGGTAACATGTAGTGTCTTCATGTCTAAAGCAGTCAACAGGAATTGGTAGACTAACCAAAATGACGTGGAAAAATCCCAACATGCGAATTATTGTCCATCACTCACTAACAAGTCATAACCATGGAGTCTTTTGCCCCCCCCTTTTCTTTTTTGTTGTTGTTGATTTCCTAAAGCTAACCCTCCAAATCTCACCTCAAGCAAATAATAACAATAAAAAAATATTTCATCAAAACCATTTGTTACTAATGACAGATGACACAGTCATTCTAATGCCTGCGCTCCTAGCCGGAGGAGTGGTCTTGCTGGCTGAACACAAGTTTCAGTGGAACTGGGTTGGCTCGCAGCTCTGGACAGGTGTAGAAGATGTTTACACGGACAATCTGCTCACTGTACGCAGTGCCATCCTCAGGCCTGGGCAGAATAGGTGGTAGAGAAATGGTTGCAGAAAGAATGTCGAGTGAATTAAAGACGGCTGGTACAATGATGTTTTTTTTTTTGCCCGTTTCATTTGAATTTAAAATGTCTTTCACAACACTCTCTGGAACCTTGTGATATCCCAATAGCCTGTGATGGGAGCCTGGTGGAGGTTAGTAGCCTACTGCCTTCTCTGAATTCATTAAATGCTCATATAGCAGATTAGCTTAGTGTCTGCTGAACCAGTTCAGTCGCCATGGCTCTGAATATGCAGAAGTTCATCATTTTCAAACTGGGCAGAAAATACTCAGTGTGTAATTGGAGAGCCTTATTACTTGATTTAGTTGTAATACAAGAAATCAACGCCAGAGGGCATCCAAAATGTTGATGGTGCCAAAATGCTCCTGTGGGTGTGAAAATGTGTGTGTGTGTGTGTGTGTGTGTGTGTGTGTGTGTGTGTGTGCGGTGTGTGTGTGTGCTTCAGCTAATCAAATGTATTTACTCAATCAGATTCTATCTAAAAAGCACCCATCATCATCCAAAACTGTGATATGAATTGCTTAACAAGAATAGCAAGTGCTTAACAACAATAGGTGGACATAAAATAAGGAGGAGGATAGGGGGAGATGTTTACAGATGTGCCACCAACTTATTCCATTATGCAAAGCAATTTCCACCATATATGTTGTGTAATTCTGCTGCTTGTTGCAACATTAATAGTTTGGGAGATGTGGTAGGCTTTGTTTTCAGTCCTGAAAAAAATATGAAATGGCACCTTGGTGTGTGGAGACTCAAAGGGCTCACTCTGGTTACTGCATTAGCTTCACATCCAGCCATGTTCAGCTATAAAAAAAGGTCATAAAAGAAGTTCAGCATTTAAGGGGAAATATTGTCAACATAATACATCAAACAAAATATTAGAGCCCCGTTAAAGGTCTACAAGGCCTGTATTTATCTGCACTGTGGGAACAGATGTAGCTCTTGATACATGGTGTTTTCTTTCAGTACCAGCCCAAATCTGAAAGCGTTTAACATATTTGAAATCAAAATCGAATATAGAATTGCAAGCGAGAGTCATTCGGGAGGCGTACATTTGGGATTGTATAATGCTGCCATTGATTAAATATTACGGCACCCACAGATGGTGTGGGGCTAAGCTCGCCGTGTGTATGGCAAGATCCTAAATCCTAAAAATACCAACAATTCCACTGTAGCTTATTTTAGTTCTGTTTGTTCTGATGTGAATCCCATCCAGTGTGGTTCGGGCTGTGTAATCCTGTTAAGATTACATTCGAGGCACACAACCCTTCTGAGCATGGCAATTTGGTTTGTTGTGAGGTTGTCATTAAAAAGATCATTAATAACATTAAAAAGCACCTCAGACATACGTCATGTCATCATTTCAACTTTGGTTCTTTACTTTTTTTAGCAAGCTGTTTTTCTCCTCCGCATAGTCCTTTAAGAACAACACCTTGTAGGATGAAACCATGTGGCCATCTAATGAGGGATGTTCTTGTATATATTGCGTGATGAAAACACATCACATTTACTCATCATCATGTTGTTGTCGAGAGGACAGAGTGAAAAAAAAACATGGCATCCAGCTGAGATCAGAGCAAAGCAACATACAGGAAGAGCAATTAGTGTTCCTGAGTCCCTTCTCACCCTCGCCAACTTTTAAAATGATCAAAAAAATGATGGTAACAGACGCAAATCCATTCATATTCATTAGCACAGCAATTAGCCTCTAACAACCCCAGATAAGAGATTAAATACACAAGGTCTCAATCAGAAGCCTGAAATCTTTACTAATTAGAAAGTGCATGGGCCTAAGGAACTAAATTGCTACAGGATAATTGTACCTTTCCATGTTATATCTCCTGACAGCGCCTTGGCTTGCTCTCTCTCTCTCTCTTTCTCTCTCGCTCTCTCTCTTTCTCTCTCTCTCTCTCGTCTGTCATGTTATTTCACCATAACATCACTGGCGAAGAGAAACATTTGCCTTAATGGGGCGCAGTGAGCAAAAGAACACTGGCCGTTGTAGGGCTGAAGATTGTTTGGCATTCCAGTCAACTTTAACTACACTACTTGTGATTACCATTCATAGAATATAGCGATGGCAGCCACCCTTTTGGAAAGGTTGCACAGACAATCTATATTTGGCCTGTAAATCGGACTGGGTGCAAACACTTGTAAATGTGACAACAGACAGCCTCGGTGGGAAACAGGCTGCGGTATAGTATTCCTTTTTTGATGAGGTGAAACTCCTGTAGGGCTGGAGGGAGTATTGATGTGAAGAAACTCAAAAAAAGACAAAAAAGGAGAGAATAGAGAAAATAGAGAAAAACAAAAAAGAGGATAGAGGAGGAAGGAGTCTGTGTTATGGTGGAAACCTCAGAGGAATTATCTGGGTTGTCGCACCTACTGATCTGTGGCAGTCTCTCGCTAGTGCAGTTTGATCAAAGCAGGGCCTGCTGCCAAAGACGGAGACACTGGAGATTTCTAACATTCCCATGCACTTAAACAGTGAATTATTCCCTTTGAGCTTCTGAAGCTAGTACCCATATAGCTTTTTACAAAGATGATCATTTAATTCACTTCTCTTGATGATCGATACCTGGAAACTCCCTGGCACTGATGAGGAGCTGTTCAATATACACTTATCACTTATTGGTGAATCATTGAGAGTGTTCAACAGGCAATTCCATGGGAACAAGTTTAAAAAATCCACTTCACTGGCAGTTTCTCTAAACAAAAACTGTTGCCAGCTAATTAAATGGTGAGACAAACAAGTGCCTTTCTTTACGGCTCACTCTGTTTGGACATCGTTCTATAAAATCCTCCATGGTGGGTACTTTTGCTCACCATCACGAACCTCTCCCGTCATCTTTTACTCTACACCACATTTGGTCTTAGTGAAACTTGTGGAAGGATTTTTCAATTATGTAATCGGACTAAAATTTTCGTGAGCGCACTGCTGAGCCCCCCACATTAGCCTTTGGAAATGAATTAAGAATGGAAAATGGAAGGAGAAGCTCCAGCGTGACAAATGATTGGTAAGAGGAGGGCCATTTTTCTCTGGCGCATCAGAGTTTACTGACCACCATCTGCTTTAGCTTTATTATCAAAGCACATGCTGCTGTCACCTTTGCTTCTTTCACTGGACATCACTGTCCCAAAAGAACAGTAGGCCTATAGTGTTGGTTTTAAACTGCCATTGCTTTGTGCACCCTATTCACTCAGCTGAAACGTGTGTGTGTGTGTGTGTGTGTGTGTGTGTGTGTGTGTGTGCGTGTTTCATGTCATTACATATAATTCAGAGTAAATTCACAGTGCTGCTGAACCACAAAACATGCCATTATTGCAAACTGCTTGTTGTAAGATGCTTACAGTAGTTTTATAAACAACAACTTTTATGAACAAAAGGAGTAGGCTATATACTGTGTATTATACTATAATACTATACTATATACTGTCTATGTTGTATTACATTTGAAGCTAAGCTGAACTCTTTCCAGTTTTAACTTCATATTAATTTTTAATCACATTACTGTAACTCAATTTACTGCCCTCACATTTTGGTTTATCACACTGACTGAAATCATGTTCCGGTTGACTGTACATTTTTTTTACTGGACTTTTTCCAAGACCATGTTCCCTGGCACTGGGGCGAAACTTATGATTTGTGATATTGTGTGTTGTACTGGATTGCGCAGACGTGCTAATGCTGTAGTCGCCTTGTGTCTTCCCAGGTGAGAAATGCCGGAGCTTTATCGATCTGGCCCCGGCTTCAGAGAGAGGTGAGTAATGTTGGCCATTAGCTTAGCGATCTGACATGTCGACTACATGTGCAAACGCCGCACAGTAGATCTATTATCTAGATGTTACCAGCAATCATGAGGACAACTCTCCTTTACAGTGTGTTTTATTTGTATATGCCGAAATTGTGTTTGTTCTTCAAAGGTATGGTTGTGTTTTCATGGTCATTTTTGTCTGTCATCATTTGTGTTATCATGCAAATATTTTTAGGTAATTTTATGTGCTCAGTTGGAATATGGAGGTTTTACATGGTACTACAGACATGTATATTGCAATATACTGTAGCTTATAACTGTTTGTTGAGCTATTGCACTGTATATAACGTAAGGGAGGATTGCATGCCTTTACAATAATGATAATGCTTGCTTGAACTATGCACTTTTTGCATACTGTTATACCTGACTCAGTGGGCTCTTTCACTGCATATGGTAGTTAATCCAAACTGATATCCTCAGTGCTGAAATTTCCCAGTCATTTGCAGAGCTCAGACTAATATTGTTTTCCTAAGTATCCTCATTTAATTGATTGAGGAGGTCTGACTTTGCCTCCTACCAATATCTCCTTACAGCTAAACCCTAAAATGTTTCTGTACATACTGAATGTATTACCACAGTCAAGTGGAATATGAATATTTAGGAATCAGGCAAGCAAATCTTATTGGAAATCGTGTAGCATATTTAATCTATCTGCCACCAGCGTTCATTTGGTTCAAGTTATGCGTTTGTTATTGTCTGTCAAGTAACCCTCTACACCTTCAGAGCGATGGTCGTGCTTCTTTTCCCCCAACAGAGAACCGGCGCCATTCCGGTTCCTTCTCCAGATGTTGAACTGTTTGGAGCTTTTCAATCAAAAATAAATCAGTTAGAATCCTGAAAAGTTGGTTCGGACCTGGCACCAAGAAATAATTATTCGGAATTGGTGGAAATACAGGCTGGTTAACTAAGATTCAAAGAATTCGGAATGCAACAAGTTCTAGAACCAGTTCTCTGTTGGTCGATAACTGCTCTGGGTGGCCTGATTATCATGGGACCTGCTGGTACACACAGAAATAACTCAAAGGTGACAAGAGAGCTGGTTAATAAATGGTCATATTACATCCCACGGTTGCCTGTTCATCTTCTCACAAATCAGCAATGAATGAAATTGACTGAGAATCCAATGCAATTTCTCACCTCATACAGAGTTCCTTTAGAGGCCACTTTGGTGAAAATCTCTTCTACAGTTCTATCTCAAACTGACAGCTCCCAAGCCAGAATTGACCACAATTCAAAAGATCATGGATATGTCAGAGAGCACGTTTTGTCCCTGCAAAGGAGACAGCTGCTCCTTGAAATTGGTTTATGCTTTTTAGCAGGCTGTTACAGGAGAGGTTTTTATTTTTTATCAGTGCTCTTGAACTCATGAAGATGAGCACTTCAAACGTGCTACATTTTTCACGAAATCGTCATGTCTCAGCTCCCAGCTTTTGTCACATTCTAATGCATACTGCTATGTGCCGTGTAGTCCATCTCTAATCTACAGTTTCAAAAGACTGGTTCAGAAAGTGGCGAACAGAAGGAAAACTGACAGGCTTGAGTAGACTTTGATGAATGTAGATCAAAGTTAATGTTATTGTAAATAGACTTGTATATTTTGCTTTTATCGACTGGATGTTCTTGTGAAACATGTGGATCGTTTTTTTCTGGGTTATCTAGTCCTTCAGGATCAAACCCTTTTTGGTTTGAGATAAACAACAGCTTGCATTGTTCCCAGATATCAATGCACCAAAGTGAATGTGTGTATAAAAAAACAGTTGTTGATGCGAGAGAGCCTGCGTTTAGTGCATTTGTACAGGTGTGTCTGTCTACTCGTATCATCACTGACACTAATGAGTAACTTCAGCATATTTCTTTACATCTGTGGTGGCCCCTGTGTGTGTGTGTGTGTGTATCTCTCAAATGAGAAACTGAGCAATATCTCCTGCTGCATCTGTCACTCATAACACACCTGTATGCTCAGGAGACTATCTGAACTATAGATGTTTTGCATTGTCTTTTAAAAAATCTTTTTTCGGCCCCAGCCGTGGCGCAACTGGCTGGGGCACCTGCACCGTACGCCGGCGACCCGGGTTCGATTCCCGTCCCGTGGTCCTTTCCGGATCCCACCCCTGCTCTCTCTCCCATTCGCTTCCTGTCACTCTCCACTGTCACTATCATTAAAGGCATAAAAAGGCCAAAAATATTATTATTATTGTTAATTATACTTTAAAAAAAAAAATCTTTTTTCTTTCTCTTTATCCATTTATGAGCTACCACAAGAGACTCTCATGTGATCACCAAGCCCACGTTCGTGTTTGTGTTGTGTGTTCCTATAGGCCTGTTCATCTGCCCACTTGTAGTAGGTGGCTTCAGTCTCTAGGCGCCTCTTTCCTTCTCAAGTGCTTTTTCTTTCGGCTGTCACGCTCCCAGTGAGTTGTGCTGTACATTCTTCATACAGCAGTGTACTCAGAGGCTGCTCAGGCTACGTGCCCAAAACAATAGGAAAACATCCCTTTATCGCTCCAGGTTTGGCTCTGTCAAACGCCTGTCCAGTTCTTAATGGTGAAAAGTGGAGATGAGCTGCTGTTTTCTAACTCTTGCAGAGCATATGAAGAGGCCTGCCACGGAGAGTTACAGCTAGCTGGTGCGCTGTTCACCCAAGTGTGTGTGTTTGTGTGTGCATCTGTATGTGTGTGTGTGTGTTTGCATGGTGATTGTTCTGCAGGTGTCCTTTGGCTGTCGGTGGTGTCTGAAGTGCTATACATCATGCTGCTGGTGGTTGGCTTCAGCCTAATGTGCCTGGAGCTCTTTCACTCCAGCAACGTGATCGATGGACTCAAGCTCAACGCCTTTGCGGCCGTCTTTACGGTTCTCTCAGGTACTCACCGTTTGGCACTAGCACTGTACCCTCCCGGAAACAAGTCTGAGGACATTTGTTAGGGTTTACCAAGCCAGGTTGACACTTAAATGTGAGCAAATCAGTCTGCTGTGAAAAGTAAAACATGTGCAGTGTGCGCTTCTAATTGCAAGGGCTGGGGTCACATACTTGTTTACTTCTGAAGACATCCATGAAAACCAATAGGTTTATGTATGTTTAGTGTATCACACATTTCAGACAGGTAACATTTATTGCAGTGTTCAGGTGTTCTGTGCTTTGAAGACATTAAAGTTATTATTTGGTACTGTAAGAGAATGTATGATGTACAGATAATAACTGAGTCTTGTAATAATTTTAAAAAATAAATCTGTATTCCAAATAATCAGTTAAACAACTGTTATGTCTGGCATTGCATGAATGCATTCAGTTCTACCTTTTACACTCAAATGTGCTCCACTTGACAGTACTTCTGACTGTCACTCTATCATAGTGTTACTGATCACTGATCAGGGGCGTCTGCATTTGTTTTATTTGTGAGGGCTCAGTCTCATGAGTGCCATCCCCCCCCCTCGGCCCCCACACACACAACCTCGTCTTTCCAAGTGGTGCCCCCCACCCCCTCCCCTGGTATAAACCGCTGCAGTCTGTGCCCCAGCCCAACAGCTGCTGCCTCCTGTACGGGGATAATTTGATTTCTGTGGCAGCCCGTCTCCCATGCGCTCCTCCTCCCTCTACACCGCCGGGCCCCTAATGCCCGGTAAGAGCTGGAGGCAGCGCTACTTGGACTGGTCTGATGAAACCTGGGGATGGAGGCCTTTGATGTGGCACAGGAGGAGATCGGGCCTGGCCTCAGTCCTGAGGAGACAGCTTTATGCACCTCAGTGGTCTACTGAGATGTGCCCTTCAAATAAGGCTCCTGAGCTAGAGCTCCACGGAGATTAGTTTGGTACATTTTCAAAATTGCATTCCTAATTAAGAAATGATCTACATATCTATTCATCTATGAGTAGTTAGTAATCGTGAGAAGTAGAGGAAAAGTCCTTTGGTGTCCAAGTTAATTGATTAATAAAGAAATTGAAGGTTAGCCTTACCTATCTGCCAGCAATGGAGGTCCTGGGTCAGACAGGAGTATTCAATCTTGCCGTTGGTCTCAACTTCTCTCCCCCACATTTAAATCTGTATTTTAATAATACATTCTGAAAGCTTAAATAAATACAAGCTAGGTGAAAATATATTTGCACAGCAGGAAAATAAGGTTTTCCAGTTTCAATTTAATCGTCCCGTCAGTGAAACCTGCTTTTCTCCGAAATCATTTTGGAGGATTGAAGAGTATACATGATAAGTCTTCAGCCTGTCACGCTTGGATGGCTTCAATTAATCTGATATTGGCCTCAGTGCGTTACTGGTTAAGTGATTTGCAAAAATGTACATGGTCAAAGTCACCCAGTTGCGCGCGCGCGCACACACACACACACACAAATACACACACATTGCGGTCGTTAATTAGAAAAGGGAGAACATACAAGAAACATACATGTTTGATTTATTACCAATAATACCTCAGCAAATCAACAAACTGGTTTCACAGCAAACCATTCACCTAATCATATTATCATCATAAATCTGAGCCACTGTATGGCTTACATCATTGCTCTTGAAATGTACAGTATGTCCTTATACAAGAACACACACACACACACAGATAAACAAATGCCATTCACATGTATTTGTGTATGCCTACTTGTAAGCTTTCTCTTTCCAACACATTCAGAAGAAGAGTTAATCTTGTCAGTAATCAAAATACAGTGTAATAGACAAGCAGGCCTAGGATAATAATAGCTGGAAATCAGTCACTCTATCTCTCCCTCTGTGTGTGTGTGTGTGTGTTTTCCCTCAGGGCTCCTGGGTATGGTGGCCCACATGATGTACACACAGGTGTTCCAGATTACAGTGAGCCTGGGACCAGAGGATTGGCGACCGCACACGTGGGATTACGGCTGGTCCTTTTGGTCAGTTTCTCACGTCTCCCTCAGATGCACACAGTATAACCCACCTACCAACCACCGATATTTTAAAGTAAAGTGACCGGTATATAGCCAACGCTTTTAACCAGAGTGATGCGGACGGCCGAATGGCATAATTTGGAATGGACCCTGCCGAATGACCGTTAGGTGCAGATACGAACTACTACTCCACCGCACCTTCTTTACTCATGAACACTATCAGGTCGACAGTTTGGGGCTTCATGGCAATGACGAATTAGTGGCACCTATTGTGTCCCACTATTTTATGTAACTTATTCCCAGGTTTCTCTTCCGCACTGCCGTTCGACTCAAAGCGCACAAAATGACCCCACCTCCTCCGTTACCTCTGTCCTCTGTCTCAGCGGGGTAGACATGGGTGTGTATACATGGATCCTGCTCGACTCCTGCAGAGCCTGCACTGTGACTCCTGCACAGTCCCTGTGAGGAGTTTCAGGACCCTTGCCAGAGACAGTGCAAGATATCCTTCAAGCATACTAATGGTAAAATAGACGGGTTTCCCCATTTACCAACATAACTAGATGCGGGCGCAGCCACGGGGCAAAAGATGCTCAGTGGGCAGCCACAATGTCATAAACTGAACCTAATAGTTGCCAGCTGTAACCTGGATTTGGCATGCTTTCTATATTCTTGATGACTCAATAATAACATGTAATTTCTATATAGATATGTGTTGTAATTGGCCACTAAAATCGCAGAAAAGTGGAGACATCTTTTTTCCACTTTTTAAGAGCCTGACAATCAAGATATACTGTAATAGTCTCCAAAAATGAACATGTGAAAATGACGGGCACCCAAATCAGATACCTTGGTTGGCCTCCTAATTACAAAGGCACATTCAGACCTGAGACTCTTCGGTAGAGTGTCCCTAAAAGAACCTTTCAAAATTCCAGTTGGACTTGGATATTCTACATAGAATGTTACACTTTATTGTCATTGAAATGAGTAGGTGTGAAAGGTGGTTGATGTAGGGTAACTCAGGATGGAGGGTGTTTATTGGAGCGATATCTGTTGAGTAGGCAGTGGAACTATACCTGTAAGTGCTTCTCTAAAAGCTCAGGCCGTCCAGTCTTTGTAATGTTAAAAAGGTGGTGATCACAGGAACACAGCACCGAGAGCCCTTGTGCCTGATCGAAGCAGGACAAAGTATATTCACAGACACATTCAATTAGCAAACTCTTTCCCTCTCTCTCTCTCTCTCTTTCTCTCAGTACATGGAAAGCACCGCCCCCGTAAACATTTCACTCAATCTGTCTAAAAATGGTGACAACCCATTACACCTCCATTAAGTGTCCACCAGCCAAAATGAATATTTATCTGGCCTTCACAGAAAAGGATTAGCGTTTGTTCCTTTTCTCCTCTCACCACCTTTTGTGTGTGCTTTCTTGTTGGTGTCATCTGGGTAGAACATGGGTGGAGGTGTGCGTGTGTGTGTGTGTATTTGTTTGTGTGTGGTGCAGTACGTGTGTTCTGTCGGCGCGTGCGTCTTCGAAGCTAATGTCCAGGCTAATGGGGCGAGCAAGGGAAACGGCGGGCTAGGTCAGACCGAACCGAAGCCCCGGCAGGTTTCTGGCGGTAGGTCAGTTAATCGGTCAGTCGGAGCTCGGGGATGGAGTGGCGCGCTGCGTTTACATCTGGCTCTAATGGACTCCTCTCACTCAGCACTTCTCATTAATGCAGGCTCTCCCCATAGAGTAAAAACCTTAATGCGCAGACAGGAGGACGAGGAGAGAGAGAAAGGTTAAGTGTGTGTGTGTGTGAGAGAGAGATAAAAAGAATGACAGAATAAGAACAATGAGAAAGAGAGCAGAGAAGAAAAGAGGTTTGTCAATTCTACCAGGTTATATTTGCTGAGTGGCTGAATGGAACAGGGAATTTGATTGAGTAAGAGCCTTTGATCAGAGAGGCCAAGGGATGTGTATGGAGTAATAGCTTTTAAGTACAAGCAGATTCGACCTTATCCCTTAAATACACTTACTATTGAGCAGGGGTCACCGACCTGGCAGACTCCGGTACGAATCCAAATGTGGGGACTTCTCACTGTCCTAGTCAAGTAACAGAAAAAAATCACTAGTCTGTAAATACCATAATGCATATCATTTTTTGCTTTGCTTCCAAGTGTTTTTGATTAGTATGAGCACATTTCATTATGGAAGTGGATGTTGCGTAGGCCAGAGGTTCCCAACCACTTTGCCAAGGCACACCGGTGTGCTTTGAGGCAAAGTGAGGTGTGCCGTGGAATTTTGAGGAACCTTTTATACAGGCTCATGAAATAGGCTAGAGCAGGGGTGGGCAAATAATTTCCCCAAGGGGCCACATGACAAACTGGGACTGTTGAGGAGGGCCGGACCCAAAATACCAAACTCAAGTCTGAACTCAATTCTGTTCAATTCTGTTCTGTTCTTGTATAACATTAAGTAAATCATATAGTTTTGATTGCTACTCGTAAGAACAGATGGAAAATGTAAGGGAGACGAAGGAAAAACGGCAATATTTAATATATGTCCAGTATTTAATCCTCATTCTCGAAAATAATTTTTTGACATTGACATTTTTTTTTTTTCAGTTTTCAAAGACTGATATAAAAAAGTAGTACAATATCTATATAATTAGGCTAGGCCATGAACATGTGAATGAGTCATTAAGACCATAGGCCTGTGCCACCATTTCATTAACAATATTTCCTCATTAAATCATTAACACCATTAAATTAACTCTATGCAGAATTAGACTATGAAAATGTGGAGCAGACAATAGTAGGCTGTCATTAGTTAATCAACATGCACAAAGAAAACTATTTTGAAAATGTAGGCTATGTTTTTGCTTTAACTTTATACACAAAACTGTGATTGGTCAACTCGCCCTGTGTGTTGAGCCGGCTGCTTCAAGCAACCTGTGGGTAGTAACATCATACTAGTCGCTAGTAGCTTTGCAAATAAACTCGGACATATTTTGGTTACCATGACGGGGTTATCCGATTGTAAACTGTCTATCTGTCAGTAACGTTTTGAAACGAACACTTCGTATCGCCAACGAGCAGCAGTAGGAGTTCGACATTCTAACAACCGTTGCGGTGGTGAGCGACGCAGACACAGGAGACACAAAACTTTGAAAGGTTTACGCCGACGTAAAGGCAACTGTTCTGTTACGCAGAAGCATAAATTCTATTCACCAGCACATCAGCGAGGGTGTTTACGTCGTATGCATCCACGCACAAATGTATGGGCGTACAAATAGCAGTCGCTTTCAAAATAAAAGCAACGATATTGATTTGCGTGCATTATCTCTATGATAGGCTCTTGACTACTGTTTTTTCCACTGACCTTACGCGGGCCGGTCAGGGAAAGCCCACGGGCCGTATGTTGCCCATGTGTGGGCTAGAGGGTCATTTTAAATGCATTAATGACACAGCTTCTTAATTAAGGCAGTTTTAGGTAGTCATAAAGAATGAGCACCCCTGTTATAGCCTATAATAAGTGGTTCGGCCTTGGCACGTTAGTTAGACCTTTGGTGTGCCCTAGCCCCAAAAAGGTTGAGAGCCTCTGGTGTCGAGTACAGGTCTAGCGCATCAGTCAACTCTATGTAAGTGAGCCTGCGCTATGCTTATTGCTGTGTGGACTTAACTCATTCATAATAATTCATATGTATATTTACAGAATATGAATGTGCATATAAGAAATCTTATGTTCATTAATTACGTTTAGCATACTGTCCTGTGTTATTACACATAGGCTACTGACATTTCAGCATTTTACAGTTATAAGCTTTCAAAATGTATTCACAATGCTAACTTAGAGATAAAAAGTTTATGGCACGTTGTTTTTCATTCATCATGTCCAACATAGGCACTGTATTTGCCTGTTTGTGTTCATGAATGATTTTGTATTTTCGTCAAAGCAACCTGAATGAGAGAAGAGAGCAGTGTTCAAAATCAGATAGGCTTACATGTGTTTTGATTGGTTGAGTATGTCATCGCAAATATGTTACTGCAAACTGATTTTTTTTAGCCTGGCAAAATGCATGATTTCGTAGGTATCTATCCCCCATCTAATCCAAACTCCATCAAGGAGGGTTGGCTTACTGGACCTTGTGCAATTTTAGCCATTAACCCCTGCTATAGACACAACAAAATCATAACACCCTTTGACTGATTATTAAATTAATCATGCCTTACAAATTGATGTGTAATTTGGTGGTAATCATACTGAGTAATATCTTCATTAGTAACACTCCGTCCCGGTCGGCTTGTTAATCCAGGTAATTGGTGACTACATCAGCTGCCGTCTCAGATACTCTCTGATGAGAGACAGGGTGGTGATTAGAATGAGGCCAGTGGAAGTGTTATGTAAGGGTCAAGTTATGGCAGAGAGAGGAACCTGTTCACACACACACACACACACAAACAGTCTCTCTGCCCATGTGTCTGTGTTTATGATTTTTCTAAGCGTCAATTACTTACATAACGGTGAACGTGGAGGAGTAATTCATGAAATGGGATCTATGGTTTGTTTTATCTTGCGGAGTCGCTAACAGGATTTTCTCTCCTCCGTCTGTGTATGTTCCTGGATTGTTTGGGGATTTCTAGTCACTCACATGAAACACAATTACGTCTAACTACAGATACGTGTGAAGCAAACAATAATAAAAAAACAACTCCCTTCTTAGTCAACAACAGTTGTCTATTCTCTTTTAACTGTAACTATCGTAGACTCTTCTGTTGTTTTGACAATGTGACAGAAAGAACAGTGAATCAGTTCTGAAAATATATATCTTAAGAGATGCCTTGCAACGAATGTTGTGTCATACAGTACCTATGAAATCGACAGTCGATTGCATTCCTATGTATTTCCAACACCAAAGAAGGAGTGCAACTGGATGGACTGAGTGATGAAAGCTAAGCCAGGAAGATTTCACCCTGGCCTCTCAGCCATGTCAGCCCTCCAGCCCAGCTGCTGCTCTGGGAGATGCATGGCCATGATGCATATGGAACTGGGGCATGCATGCAATGCAGTGAAGTGTGCTTGTGAGATGATTTGTAATTTTGTGTGCATCTCTTGAAAGGAAAAAAATAAGTGCTCCATCCTGACAGGCAGGAAAGTGGTATTTACCCTGCTTGAATTACTGCAGGCGTTAGGCCGCTGCCCATCAGGGGACCCCAAAATTGCTTCATTTGTCCTTTACCATCTGGTCTATTTCTTGCACTCCCTCTTTCTCTCTCTCCTGCTCTCTTTAATTCTCACTCTCTCACTCACACTTGGATATATGTCGTTTCCTCAACACATTTCTCTCTCGTTGTTTCTAGTTTCCATGCAGTGGAAAGCCTTATGTGCTGGTGATTGTACATGTTTGTTATGATTTAACTTGACTCAGATTTGGTTTCTTGTTATCTGTCAGTAACAATGTATGACCAATGCACTGTGTTTGTTTTAAGTACCCAGAGATGCCGAGGCGTAAAAATTCACAATGAATTAGTATTCATTAGAATTCTGGATCACAAGATCACATTTCAGGATAGAAGCAGCTAGCTCTGCGATTCAGTAGAAAAAAAAAGAGTTTTCATTAAAATGATTACAGGCATTTCTGAAGGTGAACTTTGTTTTTGATGAAGATGATCAGTAATGAATCTGTTCTGAGTTGAAAGTAATTGTGGTGAATAAATACTTAATATTAACTTAGACTGGCAAACTTCAGGAACACTCAGGAATCAGGTTTATTCTGTTACAAGCAGAGAGAGTAAAAAAATGGTCTATGTAGGCCATGGCACAGAGGCCATGGCCTCTGCTGGATCAACCTCTCTCACTCTTCTTCAGTACTCCATCTTCTTCTGACATACAATGCAAGTTAGTCACTTTTGTATGGGTTAAATAAAGAAAGAATTGGCGGCAAAACAATCCCACGTGGTTGGTTCTCCACATGGCATCAGACACACCTACTCACACCTACTTCACACCTATCTGAATAGCATGAGGAGAGATATCTTATATATCAGAAATATCACTTATATAATGTTCCAAACATTCTTACAATCAAATCATTACAATCCTTGTACTGAGACTATTACAATGATACCAAACATGAATATATTTACATTTCATGACATATGGATTCAGTATAGCAAGGTAACATCCTTTGTCTTGTGGATCTGATAGCCCTTGGAACCAGTACATTAGCATTTCATTGGGGGAGGGGAGGGTGTCTGTGTTTAATGCCAAGAGGGGCCACATGGCTAACTAAAAGTAGGCTAGTTTTGAAACCCTAAAATAATTGCTATCAGAGTTGATTATTCTTCCATGATGCTTTATCCTTAATACTTCATCATGCAGATATAGGTAGTTTGATACATCTTACACCTGTACGACAAACCTGGATAAGAAACACATGCTGTACTCACAGAGACTGTGCTTCTGTAGAATTCCTCACTTGTCTCTCTCTCACTCTCTCTCTTCGCTGGTCTTGTCTCTCCAGTCTGGCGTGGGGCTCGTTCACCTGCTGCATGGCCGCCTCGGTCACCACCCTCAACTCCTACACCAAGACGGTGATCGAGTTCCGGCACAAACGTAAGCTCTTCGAGCAGGGCCTCCGCGAGGAGCAGACCTTCCTGGACCCCGAGACCTTCCACTACTTCCGCGACCGCTCCGTCCAGTCTGTGTCCAGCTCCGTGGATGTGTACCCAGGCCACGGGGGAGGAGGAGGAGGAGGAGGAGGGGGCAGTGGTGGGAGGGGTAAGCTCCACCGTGGGCCCTCCAGCTCCATGGACCTGGGCGAGAACTGTGACTCCCTGGGTGAGGAGCAGTGCTGAGGGGCTACAGGCCTGTGGCTGGACACCCTGACGCCCAGGCTTCTTAGTGCTTAGGTGGCCTTGTCCAGTGGGTGAACTCTACACAGGAGACTTGTTCTCAGAACTGAGATGGACTAACGCTCTGGGAATTGGGATCAGTAGGGGAGGAAAACAGGACAACCTGTCAGATTTATCTTATAGTACAATAGGGGTCATATTTTATGTGTATGGGGGTAGGGATATATACACACTCATATACTTATACTGTATTATATATATATATATATATATATATATATATATATATATATATATTCTAGAGTATGAAGAAAACTGTTGATACTATGATAACAAGACTGTGCTCTAGCATAGAGATGATGTTAATGGGGACAAATGAACAGCAGTCTGTGAGTCTGTATGCTTTTGCCAGCTTGAGTTTAAATACAAACACTGCCACGCACTGATGTATCGCCTGAGCCTGTTTTGTGACCATTCTCCTGAGGGCAGCTCTGTTGCATTGGCGTGTAGAATAGTTTCAGAGCCTGGTTTGGAATGGTATGTTTCTCTGCAACCACCTACCACCGGATGCCATTGGCAACTCTTATTCCTTTGGTCAGCATTTTACTGGTGGGTTTTTATGAGTTCCTTTGCTCTTGCCGTGAGGTTTTGCTAGAATATGCCTTTTTTCTCTCTCTTGATCTTCTGTGTATGAATGTGTGCGTGTGTGTGTGTGTGTGTGTGTGTGTGTGTGTGTGTGTGTGTGTGTGGGACATGGATATTATGTTAGAAATCAAACTGTGCTCTCTATCCAGGTAACTAAAGAAGGTAAATAAATACATGGGAATAGCGCATTAATGTAGAGAGAGTAGGCTTGAAATCAAATGATTATTATTAGGTGTTATTAGGAGCAGCAGGCAAAGGGCAACTCCAACCACAGCTAGGCCCTGATCAGTGAAATAAGACAGTTTAGAGGGGGTCCCATTTACATAAGCAGCAATCTGACTGTGTGTCCAGTTAAAGACAGTACAGTTTTCATATTTAGGCATGATGATACTCTTGGGATATTAACATGAATGTTATTGGCGCACTGGTGCAACATAAACTGTTGTTGACTGTTTAACCCAGTACAGTAATAGTGGCACTTTGACAGAGTTAAGTTATGTCAACATGTGTGTATGTGTAACAAACTTGTCATAAACATCTAAAACAGTAACCTACGCATAACTTAAATCAGTCAAAGCAAAAAGACTGGGTTAAAGGTGCAGTCAGCGATAGCACAGGATGTCACGTTACATTTTTGTCCAAAACAACGTACATTATATTTTAACCAAGGACCAAACAAAACACAACAGAGAGGGTAGCTCACCCCTCCCTTCAGTATTCCCAGAGAAACTCCATACAAGGTTTCGTATTTGTTTGTGGGACAGGCTACCCCCACTTTGTTTGTTGAGCTTGGGCTGCCTACAGAGACCAGTTTCTTTACAGTGTACTCACAGAATGGGCAGCTAGCGGTTGTGAGGAGATGACTGCTGAATGTGACAAAAAATGTTATGGGCTTGAAATTGAGTAAATCGCTGACTTCACTTCTAAGTTAAGACATCAGTCATAATGAAAAATATGCCTTCAAAAGAGTGCAAGAACTGCACACTCAACACACTCTTTTCTGTTAGCAGCACAACCAAGTTTTCTTTTTGGCCACCAAAGTTAGTTCATGCCAGTGTAATTGTATGTCTCCCGTGGTCTGTAGAGAAAGCATTATAGGGTTTCTTGAACAGTGGGCAGTGATGAGTTCGATTTTGACTGATGAAACTGTACTAGTGGATGATCAAGTCTGTCTTTCAATGTATTAGTTCTTTATACTGTGTATGCACTTTTGCCCTTGTCATTTTTCATTTCACCAAAAAGAAAAAGTTGTTTCAAAAATTCTCTTGTTAAGTGATTATTTTGACAGCTTGGTTAAAGCCACACTTTTTGTGAAGCAAGGAAACATTTTCCTATCAATATAACATTGTTTGGCTTTGAAGCACACAAGTATACATTTTTATATATTTTTTTTTATTTTATTTTTGGAGCTCCCTGTGAAGACAAAAATTTCAAGAGATTTATTTTCCCCCTCTTTCAATTTGCCTCTTTCTCTCTATCCTCCTCTTTCTTTCATGCCTGGAGCTCCTGCGCTCCTCCACACTGATGTGCTTGGGCTCTCACCTGAAGAGGGCTGTCAGTCAAAGTGACAGGTCGCCCGCTGATCTCCGCTCTCAGCTATAGAACGCTGCTGAAACAGGGCTTCTGGTGCACTCACCTCGGCTGTCAGCGGTCAGCTATCTCTGGGGGGAGCTGAATAAAAGAGGAATGACTCAGAAAAATAATAACGACCACACTGTAGTGTGTGAAAAATAAGAGCAAATTTGTGTTTAGACAGCCATTCACTGTAGTGTTTTTTTTCTCTCTCAAAGTCTTTGTGTCAATTCAAGGTAAAAACATGACACATATGTATTCACGTGTATTTGGATGTGTACTTGAGAGACTACCACAAAACCTGTCTTTAGAAAGTGCACCTCTGTTTCAGAACAATGAATTGTGACCCTTTCAAGCCATTTTTTCCACAGCGTTTTTAGTAAAATAGCAGACATCTTGAAGAAACAACATTCCAAACAGTGTGCTGTGTTCTGTATGGCGTGTTTTATGAGAAGTTGCAGCTGCACTGGTGCCTATACAGTATGTATGTGGTCCCCATTCAGCCACTTGTGATGGAAATGATTTCTTCTGAATGGAAGATTTATGAGATTCAAGCTTTAATTCAGACAGCATTTACTGGCAGCCATAAAGCTGCTTGTTTCTGCAAATGGTGGGAGCTGTTCTCAATCTGTGTTCAAAAGCAACCCCCCACCCCGCCAGTATAGCGCAAGCACTTCAATTAAACCGGATTGATTTTTCAGTTACCACAGAGGAACACGCACGTGCACATTTGTGTGTGTTCTGAGGTGTATACATTCACAGTGTGCATCGCATACATTTATAGTACTTTATGTTTTTGAAAGTGACACAATTATCTAACTTGAAAGCTTGCAGCTGTGTGTACTGTATGAAGGCAAGTGTCTTCTTCCCTTAAAAGGTCCACTCTCACAACAGATATTAACAGTTTTGTCTGTGAATGAAAAATTACCCTATCATCTGGTCAGTAGCTGTTATCCCTCAATGCAGTAATGAAGTGTTTCTGATATTGCAAAAGCTTTAGTATTAGCTAACAGCACTCTCAGATGGACAACTCTCTTTGCCTTAATACCTGCGCATATGTGTCTTTTATTGTGTAAATGTATGCATGTGTCATGTATTGTTTCATCTCTTAAAACTAGATAGACATTTCTGCCATCAGTTTCCACTTACTTTCCTTTAAATGGTTTCATCAATATTGTGTCATTGTAAAAACAACTCCGCCAAACCAGATCCCTTTTCTCATTTTTAAGGCCGGTGACACAAATCAGTTTAGTGGACGTGACATGTCTCAAGATTGCACAAACTAGCACTACCACTGAGCGAGCGTCCATTTCCAAAGCATTTGAATGAGAAAAGGGGGAGCGGACATCTATCAACAGAGGGGACAGAATGAGAATAATGGCTTGCGCACCTGTGCCCGTGAAAATGTGTAAGCATAACAGATGGGGCCGTACCTGGGCCCTTGCATTGTTACGCCACCAAACGTGGGAGCCCGAGCCTGGTAATGGAAACGTCAGTCTGATTCATTCACTCTCGGCCGGCCGCTCCCTAGCTTTTGATTATGTCCGGTCGTCGTCTTCCTCCATCCACTGGAACAGAAGGGCTGACATTCAGTCACCTGCTGGGGAGGACAAGGCATCTTTACATGTAAGGTATAATTACATGTTTTCCTAATGGAACATGCCACCACACCGGCACAAGTCATTCGTCCATACTGGTTCTGCAGAAGTTACAAGGTCATGGAAATTGAGCATGAACCTTCAGATCTTAAATGTCAGAAGCATCCATCTGTATCTGTACACCCCCCCCCCCCCCCCCCCCACAGACACACACTTCTCTGTTTGTTATGGTCATGCATGTTGAGCCACGTTGAGTTTATGGGTCTGTACGAAATGGAAGGCAGCTGTCTGTTGTCTCGCTGCCTTCAGCTCTCTACCTTCAGCTCTCTACCAAGTCACTTGCCGTAGCAGGAATCTAGGTACCGGTGTTACATGGCAACTGGCACCCATGTTAACTGGCTGCGTTGGTGACGTTTCACAAGTGATGACGTTTCTTTGACAGATGTGGCCGCTTGCAGATTTGTCACTGGAGACAAACAAATACGAATATGCATGACATATTTAAATGTCAAAATTGTCTGTAGTACGCTACATGCGCTGGACCATGAATATGCGAGCAAAAAAATACAATAATAACTCCACGTGGGTATCGAACCCGCTTCCTAAATGAAACCTCTTACATGATAGTGTAAAGAGGATAAAACGCACGCACATCCAAGTCTGATCCTGGGTGCTGGACAAAAAAATGACGATGAGAAAGAGAGGAAAAAGTCCGCAACACCAGTATATGCTCCCAATGGTTATGTTTTTATTACTGTGACGTTCCGGGCCAGCTCAAGCCCTTCATCAGACGTGGCCCGTCATCGTCACGTCTGATGAAGGGCTTGAGCTGGCCCGAAACATCACGGTAATAAAAACCTTACATGATAACCATTCATCTACGTACTTGGGCCACGAACCAGCTGATAACCCATCGTGAAATTTACTTGACTTGGGCTATGCAATTAGAAGAAGTCAGCTGATATATGATTGTAGCAGGTTAACAAGGCTGATCATGGCTACGTACGGTGTTGTCTTGCTACAGCAGTTGGCCAAGTCAATAGATCTTCAAAGTATTGGTCATGGTTAAGTTTTCAAACATTTCACTGACTGCTGGTCAGGCTCTCTGTGGCCACCTAGTCTATCTGTAGCCTAAATTGAGGAAGCGTTGCTGGTCTAAAAATAAATAAATAAATAATAATACAAAAAAACCTGTGATGGGGGAGGATTGAACCCATGTTGACTGCGTGAAAAAGCAATGTGTAGGCATTAACCTGTTGCGCCACAGGAGAAGCGCCTATTTATGAGTTGAGAAATAAAGTGTCAAAAAAACATCAAACCCATGTTTACAATTACATGTCAGCAACATTAACATTAACAGCCTATAAGTCTAAGAGTTTTGACTCTCCCTGTGCGCAAATTTTGTGTAAAATATGGACACGTAATGTTTGACTGCAGCAATACCTGCTCACAATTAAATAGAATTTTGGACGTTGAAGGCAGCATGAAGGATACATCTATGCTGCCTTAAAATTTGTCAAAACGAAGGTATCTTAGAAGGCAGCATTTCACAGAAATATTTGATTCGGACATGCCTCGATTCTTAGTTTCAGCAAGCTAGTGTTGCCTTGAAAACTTTCTTTGTGTTGTAAGCTTTGCTGTTTTGAGGACACATATATTAGATGGTTCTCTTGCACATCCAGTTTGAGATTTTTTGTATAATTCATAAATATTGATATTATATATTCTTAAATAATTGATATATTTGACTTGAAATTACTTCTTTGTGTGTCAGTGACATTAGTCCATGAGGATTCAAACTACATTCCCAGTTAAGTGTTTATACCTCACTTCCTCTCTGATGAGGTGATAAGAGAGGAGAGGAGAAGAGAAGGAGCAGCTTCCTTGGCACACTTACACTGACACTCACATCTGGCAGAGCCCCCTCACAACCCTGCACTCGTCTGTTCCCTCTCCTCCTGCCATCGCTTCACTCCTTTACCCCCCTCCTTCCCTTCTTCCTTCTGGAACCTCTTGTTCCTCTGCCGGCGCCACTGCCATCTGCTCCAAGGTCTGCTTATGAGCGAGAGAGAGAGAGAGAGAGGGGGGGCAGAGAGTGGGAGAAGAGCAAAAGAAAGTGAAGATAAGAGCGAGAGAGAGAGAGAGAGAAGAAAGGAAACAGAAGACAGTAGGCTAAGTGAAAGTGAGAGCAGCAAAAGGGATGTAAAAAAGCAGAAGATAAATAGCCAGAGAGTGAAAGCGAGAGAGATGCGGACAAAAGAGTGAGAGGGCTCTCCTGGGGTAGCCTCTAAAAGACTCACTTACTTCCAAAGGTGTTCAATCACCTCGGCAAACAGCTGTGCCTCTGTTCATGGCAAAGGAGGGGGGGCTTCCAGTACTGGAAATACAAAATCTCCTTAAAGAGCACACGTTAAGGCCACTACAAGCAGCAGTGCCCCTAGCATATGTTCTTCCTCCTTCCCTGCAAGACTGTAAGAGCTCACGGTCCCACTGAGTGGGAGGTTGCTGTTCAAATGAACCGAGTATACGTGGGGTCAGCTGCGGTGATGATGAGACAGCGCATCCTGGCTTCGGCACCTTTGCTCCGCACCTTGGAGAGGCTTCGCCCGCGAATGAAGCCTCCCGTCTGTCTGGTGGTGGTGCAGGGTTCCTCTTACGGCACGCCGACTCATTCTGGGATGCGCCGACGGGGCCCGTGGTGGGGCGGCAGTTGAAGCAGCAGATTAAGTGGTCTGGGTGAGAGGGGAGATGTATCACGCCGAGACTCCAGCGATTAATCAAACGGAGGTCGTCTCTAATTAAAGTTAATCTCCTCCGTGGGCTTGCAAGGGCTGCTGTGGCCAAATGCCAGAAGTGTTTGTGACATGTCGCAGCAGACTCTGCTGTGTTCCATGACATCTCAGAATGTCTATCTCAGATGCTCAGGTCCCTTACACAGATTGTCTGTGGTTTTAAGGTCTTTATTTTGGTGTCTTTTCCTTGTTTCACAGCCACTACTGGGTATTCCTTTCGTGGTGTACTTAGTAGCCTACATGCTGTGAGTGGGGCTTCTCTGATCTGAGAGGAACAGCGCATTGAGTTTCAGAATTCTGTGAAATGCATGTGGGCCCACAAGGTCAGAGTCTTACAGAGACCACAAGGCATCAAACACCTCACCTATTCAAGAGAGATGAAATGATGCAATTCGAGTGATTAGGGCTGGGCGATAAAACGATAGCGATATGTATCGCAATAGACATGTAATCAATATCAATAAAAAAATACGTTCGATAGAACATTCGATAATTAAAAGCAGCACACACCTCCCGCCTTATGTCCATAAATAGGCTAAATATATCTTGCATTGTAGCTAGTATGTGCTACTCTACCAGAGTAAGCTAGAAGTAGGCCAACCTCAACACAGACTCTAAATGAGTCCTTGCCCCGTGCACTTGTAACGGATGCCAGCTAGCTTAGCTGTGCTTGTGGAACGTTGGTAAACCTCACTCCCCGATGCCTAAAGAGTGCTGCTGGCATGCGAGCCAGTAGCCTGGGCTTTCCTGTAGGTCTTTATCACGGAGTTACAGGCGATAAATGCGATGGTCAAAAGTAGCCTAAACGTCATTAGCGGTTTATTTATTTATTGTAGGCCTATTATTAAAGAGTGTTTTTTATCTAAAGGTTCAACTTCATGCTTAAGCACTAGACTAGGCATACTAGGCGCTCTCCCCAATCCTAGAATTTCACATTGCTTGTTTGTAATGGATGCAAAACAGCCTATTGCTGAATGTCTAGGAACGAATGAAGCGGTCCTCCTCCCGACCACCCCATGTAGCCTACATGCGCACATATGCACACATAGTGCATAAATAAAGTATACATGCACACATATTCCCTCACGGGATCAAAATAGTATATATGCTTAGGCTATACCTGTGTTTATAGCCTCCTATGTTTATTGCAGGTGAGACATGGAAAAGCAGTTTTAGAGAAATTAGTTAAAGGTCCAGTATGTAGGAAATAATGGAAAATAAACTGTAACCATTCCAAAAATGATCACCATATGTTGTCAGAGAGTAAGGAAACACGATGAACTGAAGTAATGTCTTATTTGACAACATTAGTCTAACCTGTAAAACCCCGTAAAACCCATGAAAAAAAGTTACGGGGCGGAATCTCTTGGAATTTTCGTTTATGTTTTGAACGATTTCTAGAATAGCGTATTAATAATGGGCTAGCACGTCCTCCTATTTGGGATGCCAAATTAGCAAAAGCCAACTGTCAACAGCTGTCAGTTGTAGTCATGAACGCCTATGAGAGGCAGGCAAATTTACAAAATTAAAACAAGAAACAAATTAGGTGGACATCGGAGGAGCATATGGTGACGTCTTCGTCAAACGAAGAATATCAAGTCTGACGCAGAGCTGGCCATATTTCTCCACAACAGGTAGCCTAGGCTAAACTTCATCTGCATCGCTAACTTCAGCTAAATATGTTACGTTGGTTAGAGAGGTATTTTTTGTTTTCACTGTTTCCGTAATGTGTAGGTAGCTTGGTCATGGTTGGAGAAACGTTAAAGCAGCTGCAGGTCAACTTAAGTCTTCATTACATCTGGCAACCCAGAAGAGGCTCGCGTCTGGTAGTCTTGAGAACGTTCCCCAGTGTTTTGATTTTGGGCTACAGAACGTTCGGTAACAATCCTACAAATCGCACCTTTAACCTAGAGTGACGGCCTGTGGTTCATGAAGGGCAGTTATTTGAATGTGGCCTTACCCACGTAAAACAGAGTGAAATATAATGTTTCTATACAAAATGCTATCATTGGATACATGTATTATTCTAGCTATATAGCCTAAACGGCATAGTGCATGGTATTTCCAACCGCGAGATACAGCACTTCACGATGACGGCAATGAGTAGTTAACAGACAAGACGCAATCTGAATATCTGTAATCTAGCAATCTATCTGAAATAACATCTATTTGATTTGAAGCCCATTATTCATGTAACATATTGTGTGTTAGTGTAGGCTAGCTTAAACTGTGTATGCTATGTACTGTATTGCGAGTTTAATGTCAGCACGTCGAGATTAAAGTAGGCTAGATATGATATTTCAACTTTATTCTCGAAATGTCAATTTAATGTCGACATGGCGACTTTAAAGTCAACATGTCGAGTTTAATCTCGCAATGGCAAAAATATTTTTTTCTTCATATGTGGCCCTAATACTCCGTCGTACAAAGTTCTAATCATCAATCCCGATGCAAATGGAAAAGTATTTTCCAAGACTCAAACGGGCCCGTCCCAAGGAGAAAAAGTATTCATTTGAAACTTAAACATACGTGTGGAAACTGAACAGTCTAACCAGTGGACTATGATAAACTAGCAAATTAAGCTAGGCCTACTTTGTTTACAATATTTCCAGGCTTCAACCAGTGCTAGCCTACTTTTCATTCAGACTTATGTGCACATTTATTTATTTGAGTGTTTTTCATGATTGTGTTGGTATTTCTTTTCCCTGTTTGCTTTGATTGATAACTGAGGTGATTAAAATCAGAGGAAGGTTAAGTTTAAAATAAAAATGTTTAAATTTAACTTTTTTTCCATTCGGGTCCTTATCTGAAAATATATTTTTTTAAATTTCAATAATTATCGATATCGACTGATATGAAATACTTATATCGTGATACAGTTTTCAGCCATATCGCCCAGCCCTACGAGTGATGTTTCCTCATGTGAAGCCATAGTGCGGTAGTGGTGGAGTGGAGAGGAGTGGTGTCATAATTAATTGACATCTGTGAGTCGCTTTGGATAAAAGCATCAGCCAAATAAAAAATAATTAAAAAAAAAAAACAGCAAATAGATTCCATTCATTGAAATATTAATGACCTGTTTTTTGTTTTGATGGTGTAATAAGATTGATTGAGTGCTATAAAACCAAATGACTGACAAATAAACATGCTATATGCAGCTCAACCACACGTCATAGATGTCTTGATTCAACCATTTTATTTATTGGCCACTTTTGTAGGTCAATATCCACCGTGCTCATATGTTTAGTACAGTCATTTTCAATAAGAACAGAAACCTACACTTTGAATAACAGTTTGAATATTTCTGTTTTGTTTTCCCCCGTTTGGTAATTGACAGCAGAAGGTGGCCTATTGACTGCAGAAGTGGGGAATGTGCGGGACGCAGCCCTGGCCTAAGAGCTCTGCTGAGCGACAGCTGTGCTTTCATTATTTGTGAGACCACTAATGACCCGATCGCTTGCGTCCATTCGTTTTTTTCCTCTGTTCTCTTTTTTCCTGTGGCAGAAACGAGTCCCAGAATTAGGGGTGTCCATTCGGCCACACATCATTCCACAAATCCACCAGTAATACACCTTACTCGTCTCTGCACATTAACATGCTGACGGTGCAATGGTGACAGATTTCTGAAGCGGAGGTCAGAAGTGCAACATCCCCCAGCCTGGCCATCATCACTCACTTCATTGTGTCGCCTGTCCTGTTGTCCCCATTGATAAACATATCCTGCTTCACAGTGGCCTGTTTACAGTGGTCTCTGTGTGTAATGTGTTTTAATGTCCTTCTCGAGCGTGATAGATGGGCCACTGTGTGCTGTAATGGCCGCCTAAAATGCGTTATGGGGCAGATTAGAGGGACATTTAGGCCTGTGGTTGTGTACTGTGTCACTGTTGTGCCACTGACCCCACCCCTCTCCTAATGTCTGGGGAAAGATTTATGTACATGTGTGACTGCACACACTTTAAAAGAAGCCATTAGGTCTCTGGAGAAAGTCAGCAAACCCAGCCCAGGGTCTCACACACTGATTAGTCCTATATATTTACTGAGACACTAACTCTCGCGCTCATGTACACACACACACACACACACACAAACACACATTTCTTGTTTATTTAGAGACCATTATCAGTATACAACTCTACCCTGGAAAATGTTCCACTGCAAAAAATCCTTTGGATACAGTTCTCTGTGGTCTTGATATGATCTTGTCCTCACTGTGACCACTGCAGGGAGCAACTAGCGCTACTTTTATGTCACACTGTTCTCCCTGAGGGAAAATTGCCATCCAACACAAATTGCCATCCAACGCAAACGAGCCCACAATGGCACTTACAACAATACATGCTAATTCTCCTACATCGGAGGGCAAAGCAATCAATAGCTTTGCTAAAATTAAAAGTCCTCTCTGCTAGTTCAGTGGCCCTTTTGATATAGTCACACAGTGATATCAATTTGGGTTTCCATCTTCTAAATTGTAATGGATGGCACCATGGTCCATTTGTCATTTGTTAATTACACAGCGGTATATGTTTAAGCAGTTCCAACGACATTGGTTCCCAGCGTTCACTGTCAATTAGATCAATGGGTGGATTAATTCGGAGAATAGACAGATGCTTCAGGAGGATTTATCCCAAGGAGGTCTAATTTGAACAGACAAGACTTGATGGAGTCTCCCGCCATTCCATTCCTCCCTCTATGCGTCTCTCCATTTCATTGCTCACTCTCTCTCTCTCTCTCTCTCTCTGTGGGGGAATCGGAGTGTGGGGGTGTCACATGAACCACAGGCCAGCGATAGACATGGATGATGGTTTACACACACACTCACTCCACTCTCGTAGTCTGGAGATGGGTCATAACAACAAAAACACATGGGGCACCAGGCACATGAATGATTGGCGCATTGGTCCATACTTATCTTTTCATGGTTGCTGACAGTTATCTCTTGTGACCTTAACTGATGGGAGGGATTCTCTCTTTCTCTCTCCCCCCCCCCTCTCTCTCAGTTGGTTTTAAGATCCCCCAGGGGCTTAGGGGTTTGGGACATTACGTAAGTCACTGCAATTCCTTTCGCAAGACTTTTTTTGGCAGCTGGTTATTTAAGAGCTCGGCCAATATTTTATTGGTAGTAACAGTATATTACATCCTGATAAAATACAGGTTCAGGGACATGACCCTTGGAAACAATTTTCATGTGTCACCAAGATTTGTGCTCCCTTTGGCTTGAATTGTATTTCAGGCTGGTTTAGGGCTGTAGGCATGACTCTGGAGAGGAGTGTTCTTTTTGCCATGTGCCTGCTGCCTTATCACAGAGTTTCAGCCTTTGACCATTTTCCCCCCTGATGTCAATGCATATACGCTGTATGGTTAAAGACCTGGGTCCGTGTATGATTTGTTCATTCGTTTTTCCATTTAAAACCAACAATCAAAAAGCTAAAATGCACTTGTTTTTTCTATATCCGTTTCTAAAACCAAAATGAAAAACACGGATAATAAGTCCTTTTTTAATTTTCCAATTTTGTAATCAAAACGAAAAAGGACTCAGATAACAAGACAAGCTCTCACGTTCCTTAATTAGTTTTGTTTACTTGCCAGAAAACAATTGGCGTGACCTGGAAGTAGAAGGCCTAAGCCTCTATCCTACAATGTTAATTTACCCAAGTCAGTTAGTTTACTGATTCAATATTGTTTAATAACTCGTTTCCAATATTGTTTAATGGCCAGAGTTTATATATATATATATATATATATATATATATATATAATCTGTTTCAGTGACCAAAAACTGAGTTTTCGTGTGGATGAAAGGCCAAAATGCAAAAACGCATTTAAAAATACCCGACTACGTGTGGACACGGCGCAGGTTCCCCAAAACGTTCTTATCGCTAAGTAGTTCTTAACCTATTCCTTAAGTTCTCTCAACGTTATGGCATGATTCCCGACACATTCGTACACTAAGTATATCTTCTGTAAGTCACACGTTCGTAAGGTTGGTCTGGACCATTCGTAAGCTCTCTCTTAACGTTGTTTGAGCTCAAGACGCTAGTCGCCGCCACTGTGCAGCAGTCTTTAGAAATCAGCGCAGTGCAGTACAAGTCAAACTATGGTACAGTATGTTGACAATGTTCGCAATGGATACAGGCCTATTTATGAAGTTTATTTTATTTGGTATCAGAACTAATACGGTGGTAATTAGCCTAGGCTATTTCGTAATGTCATTAAAGTGTTCAAATTGGCAATACCTTTTGATAATTAAAAGCTGGCAAAGAATTTGCCTCTAAATGGCTAAGATCTATAAATGGGTAAGCATGGTGGAGTCCAGTAAACAACAACTATGGCAGCGATCCAACGTGTCCTTGTATTGAATCAAAGACGGCGCCGGCCAACTAATTCAGCACCTTCACTTGGGACAGAGCCTGTGTAACGTTGAACGTAAAGAGGGGGCTGTCACGGTTCAGACAGACGACCAGAGGACCACAATTGCGTCACACCAGAAAGTTTATTAAACTTAAGGGAAAAGGGAAGTAGGGAGTGAGTGAAGGCTCCAGGGGTTACCGGGAATAACAGGGATACAGGGGTTCCGTCCAATGTGCTGTGACTGTGTCCCCCCCAGTGGCAGCGACGTCCTATGGCCCTATGAGGTGGTGGGTGGTCCGAAGTCCTGGGGGAACACAGACACAACAGGGCTGGATGAAACGAGGCAGAAGTACAGTTCAAGGGAAATCCAAATTGTGTAGTAGCAAGGCAGAAGGCTGGTCAGAGTTACCGGGATCGAAGAGTAGTCAGGAGTCGTTACGGCAGAAAGCAGGTCTGGTTTTCTGGGGCAGAAGAGAATCCAAGATTCAGGCAGGTCCGGGGTCACAAAACAAGAGTGAGCCAGAAGCGCGAGCAAACAGGTTCCGGGTGTGAGCTTTGCAGACAATCTGACAAAGGAGAGCTGAAAGACAGGGCTTTAAATACTGGGAGAGGTAGTGGGTAATGCAGCGCAGCTGGCAGAGTAATTAGAGCAGAGCAGAGCAGGGACAGGTGGAGCTAGTTAGGCTGAGTAGAGAGAGAGGTGAGCAGAGTGGAAGATAATGGAAACCACTTAAGGTGGTAACCCGGTGGAGTGAGAGGGCTCATGACAGGGGCGTGTTAAGAAGCTTCCTAAGGGACACTTCGGGGGAACACACTTAGGAACATAAACAACTTTGGTAAGATATATCTTTCGAGTCTTCTTAGTGCGCTAAGAGTGAACGTTATCGGGGAACTGGCCCCAGGTCATTATGTCAGAAACTTGTCTGGCCATAGACTGTAGGCTAATATGAGTGTTGATTATGTAAATCGAAAGGTTTAAAGTTTCAAGTGGATTGCCAATACTGCAGTTCATTCCTCAGAGCCGTATATAGAGTTCGGACAACTCAAATCATGGGCGCCATGTTTCATCCCAACATTGGATGATTCTACAGTTTAACCCTATGGAGCGAATACGGTATGTTGAAATAAATCGCTTATTTTTGCCATTAACAGGCCTATAAATGATATTATCAATGTTTGTCAGTATGTAAAAGGCCCTTTACATACTGAAATATTCCAGTGTATATTTACCTTCAATATCTTAAATGGCCCTGTAAAATGCCCATTGTAGTGAGTGACCAGATCGCCTAATCAGTCTTGGAGCAGTGTACATGGAATGCTAGCGAAAAAACTAGGCTTACTTCAAACTTCTAAAGCAGAGTTAGAACTTTTTTGACAGATTGTATTATTTTTCTATGGAATGTGTTATCATAAGTCGATAGCTCAGAACATTCGATTCCCTAGTTGTCGCAACACTAGTAGATAATATTGGCCATATCTTTGATTGTGGTGCTCAGCCTTCAACAGCTGTTTTTGTGTATCCGTGTGGATGGAATTATTTAGCAATATGTTGGAACAATTTCCATTTTAAACCCCCGTATGCGTGGACATAGTTTTTAAGCAACATTGGATAAACTAACTGACTCCCGAAAACAAAGATAATTAGGTAAATTAATGTTGTAGGCTATGCTTTCTATTTAAGGACAACGGTGACTTCCAGGTCACCCCAATTATGTTCTGGCAAGTAAACAAAACAAATGAAGGAATGTGAGAACTTGTCTTGTTATCCAGTCCATTTTCGTTTTGAGTACAAAATCGGAAAATGAAAAATGACTTGTTATCCGTGTTTTCAATTTTGGTTTTACAAATGGATATAGAAAATAAGTAGATTTTCGTTTTTTCATTGTTGGTTTTAAATGAAAAAACGAATGAACGAATCATACACGGACCGACCTGTACTGCCAGTGATATCTTTGTGGCAGTATATTTTGCCAGGTAAACAGTCATTCGCCATTGCTCCCCAATCTGATCAATGAAAATTAACTTTGTGAAAAATAATGCAGTTTCAAATCGGGGATTCTTTAAAGCAGGGCAAGTGGTTAATGGCATAATGAGATTTCCTTTTGGATGTCTGGGTTGCACAGTAGGGCTTTATAGTGCAGTATTTGTTCTACAAATGTGATTGATCCCCAAAAGAGATGCATACAACAGAGAACAAATGAAGATATCTGTGCTTGATTGAATTAAGTTGCGTCCTTCATGTCTAGTTTAATGCATGTCGAACTGAGGTTGTGTGATACTAAACAACACAGAGATAAACAAGGAGGAGTCTGAGGGCTGCTATCAGTCTTTGCTCCCATAGTGTCAGAAAAATGGTATTTCTGCAATTTGTTTCTCATTTTGTGATGCGACAGTTGCTAAAACATTGAATTGATTGCCTAGCAGCATGAGAAATTAATTCCTCAGGTTTGAATAAGAATATGTGTGTTTGATTAGACATAATCAAAGCCGGCGCTGCAAACCGAGTTATTCCAGCTTGATAAATGACGCCGAGTCACTGTGGAAATTAAATTGATCAATTAAAACGAGTCAATTCTCATTAGACTCTATGGCAGCAGACAATAACAGATCATATTGAACTTGCTGTAGGGGCTGTGTGTTATTCGTTATTCCTTGTTTCAGCCCCATTCCCCCTCTCTCTCCCTCTCTCTTTCCTTTGCTCTATACCCCTCCCATCCTCCTCTCCCTTGTTTGTTTGTCTCGCCCCAAATGTGGGTCCCCATGGCTGGCCGAACAGCTGCGCTGCCATATTGTCCCTCCTAATCCCGGAATCGGCCAGGTGAGGCCTGCCAGTCTGTGCGAGATGTCCACTTTAATTACTGTTCAATTACCAGGGCCTGGATAGGGCACACACATCCATCCATCCCCGCGCCAGTTAAGAGCCCTCCACACCAGTCAGCGAGGGCACCACATCTCTGGGTCTGACAGACTGGAAGAAGGAGGAAGTTTAAATAAGGCCCAAACGAGGTAATATAAGTGGCATGGTACAGTTAACTAAGGGCCTTTGTCATATTATCACGTCTTGCCTCGTGCGGAGGAGGTTGGGATAGTTAATCAGGGCAACCTTGTGGCATGTCGTCTATTAACCTTGGCCAGTGAGCGAATACTTGATTACAGGAATGACAGTGGACTGTGGTAGTCTATCAAACTGACTGGTCCATAATGACCAATCAATGCATTTGACAGAGGTGTGTGTCAACATGAGTGTAAAATGTGTGTGTGTGCGTGCGTGTGTATGTCTGCATCTGTGTCTCATTCTCTGTGTCTGTATGTATGCGTGTTTGAGTGTGTACATGTGTGTCTGTGCGAGAGAGTGATTATGCTTCTGTTTCTTTTAAACACTTTCCCCCTGTGCATGTATTGTTTTAATTGTTATTGCTATAATAAAGCGCACCACATGCAGGTCAACTGGAAATTGCAGTAGATTATGACATACACAGTCCTTTTCATAGCGAATCACTGATGAACAAGCTGTAGATGTATGAACTAGCAAACAGTGTAGGCTAGTGCAGCAGTTTGCTTTACAGAGTAACTCCAAACTTAAGTCTCAGTTCGCAATAATATTCCCATTGAGCCAGTTAATGTCATTATGATGATTCAGCTGCCCAAGCAACAGCTGGCTAGTGTAATGAATACTATTCATTTCCAGCATGAAGGGAACCACTGCTGGGTGTATTGTTTGTGCTCTTTTTTCTTACTGTCATTTACCATATGGTAGCAAATGTTATATTTCTCTGCTTGACTGACTTTAGCATTGCTTCATGGAACCAATTAAAAGAACTGCGAATGCTTCATCTTGTTGCTGTCATCTCAAGTACATGGAGAAAAAGTAAAATGGTTTGAGAGAAATAATCTCACCAGGAATGTCTTTGGAAGGAAGCTGCGGTTGGGTACCAGCTGAGAATAGTTTCAAGGTGAGCTGCCACGGCCTTTCCCAAGCGACATGACCTGTGGACATGCACCCGAGTGACACTGTTTTATCATAGACCCGAGATTAACGACTGCATCTGCTGAATCATTGCAGAGGGAGCCGGAAACATCATGGGGAATGTGCAGACCAATGTGCAGGCAGGTGCAACAACTTTGTGATTGATGTTCTTGCTCATTCGAAACTTAGGTGAAACACGTGACCTCAAACTAAATCTGACGAGCTAAAGAAGGTTGAGAGTAGAGAATCATAGGCCTACCTAAGTCTATCTTCAGAACAGGCGCCCGAAAGGCACACGGGCTACGGGAATGTTAAGTGCGCTGTTCAATGACGATGTGCCTATGCGCCGGTGAAAAGAGTGATTTTCTTAGATTTGCTGCCATCAAGTGGCTGAAGAGGAAACAACACTTGATTTTTAAAATGGTACATTACTTCACTGTTGTTGGGGACACATTCAAAAGACCATAGATGTTTATCACCCCCCCCGAAATACATGGGGTCATATGTATTTGTCTATACCAATCAGCCTAAACTGTATTTTTTTTTTGGTTTATCAACATGTAGGCCTATAAAGCCAAAACAGCCTAATCATATTTTGTGTAGGGTTTTTTGGAAGAGAAGATCATTCAGTCTGCTCTTATCAGTCTGTTCTGTGTTAGCTGTATTGTTGTAGTGTGTTTAGTAATGGTTGTGAAGTAAGATAGTGTGTACACGTGACAGTGAGTGAACTAAGCCTACATTCTTAAATCATAGGCCTAAATAAAAGCGTGATTTGTCAAATAATGCTGAGGATAGTTAGCAAGATGGAATATGAAGGAAAACATTATTTGTTTCCTTTATTCCAAAGAATACCGGAACGGGTGTGTGTGTGTGTGTGTGTGTGTGTGTGTGTGTGTGGGGTTAAAGTAATGACGTAGTAATGATGTAGTTTCACCTTAAAGCCACATGGGGGCAGAATCCTAAGAGGCGTCTGAGGAAAATATTCTTCAGCTTCTTGTTCCTGAAATGTAAAAAAAAGGTGTTAAGAAAAAAAAAAGTTGTTGCCAAGAATCTAGAGCGGCTATTTATTGCATCGGTGCAGAGCTGTTCCCTCTCTATGATGTCTGCACTTTTATTCAAACACAAATCTGGCTATTAAAAATCATGTCTATAAAACCATTTCACATTGAAAAATAGACCATTACAACTATTATCTCAACACTGGAAGTCAATTAGTAGCTCTTTATAGCATAAAAATTAAAAACTGGTCACAACTCAATTAATTCCACCCCGGCCAGGAAGCAGTTTCCTAAGTGCTTGAGTACCCATGCAAGATGGCTCTGAATTTCTCCTTTAATGAGCCGCTGCCTATTGGCACAATACCCAGCTCATGCTTTACACTAAGTCCCCAGCCTCAGTCTCATCTGTCTCTATTAGAAAAAAAAATGTGTGTGTGTGTGGGGTGGGGGTGGTGCTTCCCTAATGGTACTCTGGGGTTGCCCGTCTCTAATATGCTGAGTGTGCATCCTCAGCAGAAACACAACAAACACTAATTCACCACCACCACCGCCACCACCTTCCATTCCTCTGTCCCCCAGCACGGAGGCACGTCCTCAAAAGTCTCCATTCTATCCAGGTCAATGATGATGAACAACAGCCAGCCTATGCATCCTCTGGTTCCTGAAGCCGTGAGGCAGGGGTGGGCTCCTGTGTGCTGATGGAGCCACAGCACCACGCCACCTCCACGTCTGCCTTCTCTCGCACAGCATTTCTCACCAGTCAGAGCGGCTCGGGTCTGGGAGGTGTCGTGTGGAAGGCCAGGGGAGGGGAGGGGGAGAGCTGGTCTCGCACACTTTGCCTTCAACAGCTCTTTCATCTATACAAAGAAGAAAGAGGGACATTGTTTTGTAAACATTGCAGGACCATACCTTGTGTGATGTGAAGTCATGTTTGCTGCTAAGAGGCATCGTTATCAAGAGCAAGACGCGTGTCTGTCTAAAGGCAACTTATTTGTGTGTGTGTGTGTGTGTGTGTGTGTGTGTGTGTGTGAGTGCGTGCATGCGTGTGTCTCAGTGTGTGTGTGTGTGTGTGTACATATGTGCAGGAATGGATTGTGACACAGAGATAATGCAGTGATATTTAGAGTGTGTGTGCACTGATCTGGAGCCAAGACATATGCAGTGAAAGACAAGTGACATTTGAGGATGAGGGCAGAGTGAGAGAGAGAGAGAGAGAGAGAGAGAGAGAGAGACTGCTTGAGCTCTGGCCCTCATCTGGGACCAATCTGGCACTGGGGGGAGAGAAGCAAAGAAGGAGAGTGGCAGACAGTGGAAGAGAGAGGGATCAAGGCCAGGGAGAAGAAAAAGGGAGAGAATGAGATGAGTACATGCATGTACGCCCATGGGTCTCTCTCTCTCTCTCTCTCTCTCTCTCTCTCCTTTTCAAAACAACACTCTGCATGCACTTTGAAAGGAGCAGACAAAGACCATCCAGCCTCTCACACAAGCCACCCTCCCCTCCTTCCTCTCTCCCTCTCTCCATCGTTCTCATCTCCCCCTCCTCCTCTCCTCTCCACTCCTCTCTGTGCCAGCTAAAAATACTTCCTTTTCAGGCGCGCGCGTGGCTGTCTTTGATCTGCGGGCCACTCCAGGCCCTGTGCGTCAGCACTGACGTCAATCCAGGCAGCGAGGGGCTCCTGCCGTAGGTGGAGAGGATTGTGGGTGGGCTGCCTGGCTGCTGGATGGATCAGCAGCAGCCTTCATGAATGAACAAGCCGAGGCAGAGAGGAGAAATCAGCATTGTGTATCGATAAACACATGGGGGCCCACCCCCCCAATACAACCCCCAACATTTGTCTCCCTGACGAATCGTGTGGTCGCCTGTTTGTTTATAATGGCCGTGGCGGTTGTCAACACCACTTTCTCTCTGTCTCTGTCTCTCTCTCTCTCTCTCCCTTTCTCTTCCACTGCCCTAAAAAAAGCATCTGTTGTGAATATGTGTGTTTGCTTGTTTGTGTGTTGGGAAGCTTAGATGTGAATGCATGTATGTGTGTGTTTGTGTGTGTGTGTGTGTGTGTGTTTCTATGTGTGTGTGTGTGTGCAGAAATTATTGCATGGAACAGAGCGAGAGAGAGAGAGAAAAGGAGAGAAAGGGAGGGCAGACGTTTTCTTTTCAGATGAGCTTCTTGATCCTTGGTGCATAGTGTTCTCCCTATTAAAGTGCCGATGGAGAGGAGGTTGTTTATGTAGAGAGGTATTTTAGACTGCAGAGGGGGAGAGCACTGTTCTAATACTGGCATGAAGAGAGGGGGAGAAACAGAGAGAGCGAGAGGGAGAGAGAGGAGGGAGACACACACACACCTCCTCCCCAGTAAGCATCCCTCATCATAAATAGAAGACTAGCTAGCCCTCTACAATACCCATGTCTTACTGAAGAAATAAAGCAGTGTGCTTTTTTGATAAGCAAAATAAAAAAGAGGAAAAAGTTGAAAAAAGAAGCAAAAAAGAGTTGCATATGGAAGAGGAAATGTTGTTTTTTTGGCTACTTTGTCTCTGATTAAAGTGCCGTGCAAGAGCCGTGCATTCTGTAGGTTTCTGCTCCTTTACTGAATGTGTCTTAAGTTTTTTAGGGTTTAGCAGTAGGACTCCTCTAATTATGGAAGACTTAGCCAGCGCTGAAGTCATGCAGATTTACTTTTAAGTCATCATCATCATGCATCATATGGGGACATTAAGGTAACATGTATACATATATACATCAAGTGAGTAACCATACACATGTGTGTATTTTACACACACACACACACACACACACAAACACATGAACATACATATACATATATGAACGTATATACAATCACATACGGACACATACACACACTCACTTAAACACTCACTCACAGACATG